>NW_020897714.1:11708896-11765038 GCF_003984885.1 Neopelma chrysocephalum
ACAGCGCCCCTGCAGGCCACGATTAGGACTGCGCTAATAGGACAGAGAAGTATTTACCAGACTTTGCTTTTCTAGGACCACTGTATAGTTTTGTTGTGTTCTGTTACTGTTCTTAACTGTTTTGCTAACATACACATATCTTTTAATAAAGGGTTGCTATCTCTTCTGTTTTTCCACACTTCCTCGAGTAAAGCCCCGTAAATTTTAAATCCACAATTGCTGAGAGAGAGGAGTTTTGTTTTGTCCCATAACTCATCCTCTTTAGCAAACCTCCCAGTCTTTTCAGACTGAGACACAGAATCATAAAACCCAGGATTAACTTATGCTACAGAATGCAAAAAAAATCATGAACAAAATACTTAGACTTTAAGAGATACAACCAATTAGATTCAAATTTTCTCAACAACAACAGTATTTAATAACAATTAACATTTCCTCAAGACTGAAGGAGTCCATACTTTCTTGTGTTACCCTCTTCCTATTGTTGTGCTGGAATCAACACTATCACTGAAGTTTCCTTCCATTGTGAAGATCACTTCCTCCATGTCACCCAGATTCTAAAATATACAAACTTAACCAGACACACACCTGTGCAAATGAATTTTGAGAAGATGACAAGGATTCTTTGAAAACGTGGTTTGACTAAACAACTATACATATACCTCCATAAGCAGAATTCACTGTGTCAATGTAAGCTATTGGACTACGTGCATAAAAAGATAATTCCGCTGAAGTACTAAGTGAACAAATATGAGAAATTTAGTCTTTTCATTACAATAGTAATTGAACTCTTCTTTGGATGAAGATAGAGGAAGAGATGTTTCTGCTTGGCTTTTATTTTATAACATGTACAAAGGGCTTTTTGTCCTCCACTGTTCTTTTACTATATAATTCTAAAACACATCCTGAGGTCCAGCAGCTTGTTCTTGCTTAAGACTGTCTTCCTTCCCAATGGTGTTACCAGAGAATGTGTCATGTCTCCATATCCTTTCATAGCAATTCATTCAGCAATGTTTTACTCACCTTCCTCCTCCTTGATTTTGCCACCCCAAAAATCCTTCCTGAAAATGCCCTCTCAGGCCGAAGCCAGACTTCAGCTCAACTTCTTGGCTATGTTTCTTAAGTGTCATGCATGTTGCCTAGGCAGACTGAGCCAGTTTTACCAAGTGCAGATTCCTAACAGATAACTAATATAATTATCTCCCCTTGCCCTGATAGAAGACTGATGGGAGAAGGAGAGTCATTCTGGGATGTAATACATACATAAACAAAGTTTTGCTAAGTCACAGTTCTTCCAAGATAAACTATACACACAGAGCTTGCAACTTAATATATTTCAACGTGACAAAGGGTTGAAAATTAAGAAATACTCTCTTTAAAATAAATAAGCTTTAGGGAAATTAAAATGAAGTACGTCATACTAACAAAAATGATATTACTTCTTCCATCTTAGGACTGGACAGGATTTCTCCAGTCTAACACATTACTCCCCAAAAAAGATAAACTAGATTAAACTGAATTCAATTGGCCTCAAGTTTCTCTATGCTCAATGATATATCAAAGTGTTGCTTCTATAAGTCATTGGACTCACCAGAACAATAGGTTCTGGTTGTGGGGATGTATGCTCTGAGTGCTCTCACAGCTATCAGTAACATAAAGAGAAGTTGTTTGTGGAGGCACACTAAGGAAGCAGTATCAAGACTTCACATTATCCTAGCTTTTCACACTAAGCATTCCCTACTATATTCACTACTCAATCTTAAAGCAACTCAAGCACTGACTGTTCAGTTCTAATCAGTCTAGTAAAACAAAGACTCACTTTTCTCAACCTCCCTCTAGAGTAGTAAATTACTACTGGAAGTGAATCTGTTACTGTACTTGAATTTTATTTTCTCATAACCTTAATTCATTATTGCTTCAGTTACCCTTCTCAACCAGAATAACTAACCTTGCTGCCTGCTTAGAATTTGCCTGTTACCATATTTGTCATGCAAACTCAATATCCTGGATTGTCCTCCCTCTCATTTGACAATACTTCATTTATTTCAGGGAATGCATCAACCAAAAAAGACAAGCGGAAAAGCTGTAGTATGAAAGAAGAGTTCATTTAACACTCTAAGACAAGAAGAGTGAACAAAAAACCCTGTCTCAGAAGAGCTAAAGCCTTTTTCCATTAATGTAAAAAAAAAAAAAGTCAAATCAAAACATGAGAAATAAGCTACAAAGTTTATGCTCATTCAACCTTAAAATCTTTAAAATCAAAATCATATAGTTTTAAGAAGAGTTCCAGATAGAACAGAATTAGTAAGATATTTCCCTTTCAGAGGAATTATACTACAGATAGGCAAAAACGACATTAGCCTTCCCAGACAAAAAAGTGCTGAAAGGTGATTATAACTGTGGATCTTGCTGAGTTCGACTATGACACAGGGGCTACAACTATCCTCTTTTGCCCCTGAGAAGAATCTGGACCTCCTAAAAAGATTCAGACACAATATCAAACAAATACCAAAGAATTTCTGCACTCTTATCACAGCCTCTTCTTTTTGCCTGTTCTTTTCTTTACTTCTCTAAAGGGACGAGGCAATTGTATTTCATTTTCTGCAATGTTAGAAAGAGCATTTTATTTTTATTAAAATACCAGCTAGCTTTACATTTATTCAAATACAAGTACTGGTTAATTACTCTCCTTAAAATAATGAAATGCAAATGCGTGTGCTTAAGAAAAATGCATGTAGTTTAAAAAAACCCCGATGGGATGGTTTGAGGAATCATTCGAATAGGATGGTCTAGGAGGCTTAGGGAACATTACCTGACTGAGCTCACTTTGGAGTTGCAGGCCATGCTGCTCTTTTTCCTCCCTCTGCTGCTGGAGCTGTTTACATTCTGCCTTGAGATGCTGGTACTTTGTCTCTACTTCGGACAACTCTTCTTTAAGTTTTTGGCTTGCTTCCCCCTTCTCACCTAGCTCTGCCTGTAATCTCTGTACCGAGGCTTCAGATGCAGACAGCTTTGCCTGAAGCTGTTGGCAGTCAAGGTCCTTCTGGTGAAAACTTGCCTGCACGTTCTTCTTACTCACAGATACTTCATTGTGTTTTTCTTCTAGCTGGGTGTAGTCCTGTTCTTTCTTCAGCAGCTTCTCAGTCAGACTCTATGAAGAGAAGAGAGTTACACAGAAATTCAAGTACAATTCTGCTTGCAGCTATTCAATTCATTATTCAAATTTCTTTTTAAGTGTTAATGCTGAACAGTGAAGAACTTGCTCAAAAACATCATTAAATAAAGTATTGACCTCTATCTTGTATTACACAAGTTATTTCTGGAGTCCACACAGCACACAGTTTCAACTGGAAATAGTGTTTTTCATACTCTCACATAAATTCACTTCCTCTGAGAACACCACTCAAACTATTTCTATATCCTGAAGACTAATTTGCTTTCCCTGAATGTTCAAATTAAGGTTATTACAACTGGATTTTCTTGGGTAAAAGCTGAAATAGTACGCACAACTTTTTTAAAGGTTGGTGTTCTTGCAGTTTCAGTGACTACTATATTCTCCAGTTCTCCTTCAATTAAAATACAGAAAAATAAAGAACACTTCTAGCATGTCAGCCTGAAAAAATGCCAACACCGAGGTCAGTCTTATGTATCAATACTTCAAACAGTTCTCCGGCTTTGGAATAACACTGTTCCAAAGATAAAACAGTTAGTGCTGCAATTCTAGCTATGCTGGGCATCTTAAAAGCACACTTCTGCACAGTATACAGGCACAAACTCTGTTTTGCCAGGAAAAAAAAAAGTGGAAAATATTCAAGTAAGTGAAACAGTTTTGTTCCTTACATATTTCAAGAAATTGTAATGATATTGGTTGTTATAAATCACATACAGACACTTCTATTTTACAATCACGATAAAAGAATTTATTTTTAAAAAGTTAGAAAACAAGCCATCTTGCAAGAGACAACTCTATCAGTCCAGCAAACTATGTAAGAAGAAATATAATTACTGCCCTATGGCCATAAAAGAGAAACAAACAAACAAACAAAACAAAACAAAAACAAACCAAAACAAACAAAAAACCAAACCAAAATAAACAAAAAAAAAACACCAAAAAACCCACCACAACTTTCTAAAGCATACAACTTAGAAAAAAATTCTGGCTCAAGAATAAAGTCTGGCTATTGAATTCTAGCCCTGAAGAAGTTTATTTTGAAATTTTCTTGAAAAATAAAACTTGTTGCAAGGTAAGCAATTTTTATATATGCATACCTAAAAATGCAGGAATAGAGCACATAAAAATCATACAGATTTCATCCATCTTTACCCTCCTGAAGACAGTGGCAAGGTTTCCACTGCTTTTAAAATATATTTCACACTCAGAATATAAAATAAAGCTGCAATTCCCTTTTTCATCAAAGAGAAATGACCAGGCAAGATTATTTACATTTGTAGTGAGTAGTGTTCCTAAAATACCAACACACCACAGAACCTTTTTCATCACAGCTGGGTGAATTAGAGCTAAGATAAGCACACACAAGCCACCTCTCTTAACTGAGCATCGATTTCCACAGAAAAGAAACAGGGAACGACAGTACATTACAGCACTCAACAAAGAATCCTGAGCCTTCAAAGCTCACAAGATACTAGGGAAACACCACACTGATCCCTCTTTTATAACTGGTCCTTAGAAAATTACACATAATACATGTTAGTAGTGAGAGTGGCCAGGCATCAAAGAAAAAACTCCGTGACCACTGATCAGATTTCAAAATAGTTATATCAACAGGTTAGAAACTATGTAAACTGTGCCTTTTTCCCTGTAAATTACGCATCACAATCATCCGAAAAAGAAAAAAAACACACCAAACCCAAAAATCACCAAACCAAAAAAGCAACCATGCAATGGGTTTAGAATTACAGTAAGTCTTATACTTCAGGCATTATGCTGGTTTTACACGTTAGGTCTCTTCCGGGCTACAGGCCCTTACTGGCCTCTGCAAGGCAAGCCAAGCTCCATAATTACAGTGCTTTAAAAATGAAGAAAAGGGAGTTCCTGGTGTCAGAGAACTGCTCTTATATACTTGTCACCTGTTCTTCTCAGTATAGCTCCTGAAAATATAAGAAAAAGCTTGCTTGCTTGAGGTTGTACATGAGCTTGAAAAACTCTGCGTCAACACACAGAAATATCTTCCCACATTGCAACTGGATTATAAATGGATGTATATATCAAATATATTATATTCTATCTACTGTACATATATTCTATCCTGAATTAATGGCTCCTCCTTCCTCCCTGACAGCTTCTTCAAGGATGTCAAACTGTTCAAAGTGGAAGCAATTTCTGTTATTGGAAGCTAATATTACCTTTTCCAATTCTAGGTACAGCTCCCCCAGGACCAAGATTCCTTAGCTAGCATATCATTCTTATGGATACCATCTTTCAAAAAACTGCATAAAGAGATAGCTGTAAACTGCTTTGAGCCACTGAATCTGAAAAGAGGAAAAGTAGCTCACCGCCACTTCTCTTTCTATTCCTCAAGTGGTGTTTGTCATTAACCTGACATAGCAGAGGACTTCTTAAAGTGTGATTATCTTATGCATCAATCTGTTTCACTCCACATTGCTAATGAAATAGCAATATATTCAGGAAAGGGCTCTATACTGTATAGCAATAATTCTGCCAAAAGCTTGATTCATTGTTGTTGGTCTGTGGAAAATTACAGCATGACAGTTCTCCTCAGCTCAGTTCCATTCCTGATTTAGTGAGCCAAACAAAGAGTCATCCTACTAAAGGCAGTTTCATTCACCAAATTTTAACTGCATCTTCTTATATTCTTTGAAAATATTGCTTTAATATTAGATTACATTAAATACAGTCTGTTTGGTCCCTGTCCTTTCCTGTTTTCCAAGACCGAAAAGGTTGCTGGTAAATACATGTATGTAATGTGTACTTCATAAATAATGTTACATATCCATGCAACAAAAAGCAGCATACATCTTTGTCCTTGCCTTCTTTCCTCCCTTACCTTTATTACCCCACAATACATAGCTTATAAATGCAGATACAAAACGCAGCAAGCTCAAAGAGCTCTGATAACAATGCTCAAGAAATATTTATAAGCTAAGAAGTTTCTGGAGTTTATTTCCATTTTCTACCACTTATGACTGATAAATGGACAGAAAAATATGACACAAGTACGGTCTAAAAGTTAAGACACTGGAAAACCAACAAAGAGAGCTCAAAATATCTTTCAAATTATGATTTTTAGGCAAATGTAGTATTTCACAGGGTACTACTTTTTTCTTTTAATGTGTGAGATGGCAATACAGCTTAATGATATGTAAGCATAAACTGCAGCAATTAGAAATCTGCAATCATAACAACCCAAAGGATTTCAGTTGTAGCACATGAAGACCATTAAAATATAGCATTTGCTTGCACGTTATGGAATTCCTCATGTTATGCAAAACGGCAAAGGAATTCTCAACTTCTGCAACATCACGAAGCAAAGTTAATCTTCAGCACTTCCCAAGACAATGTGTGATGTGTTTCCATTTTAATGTGAGCTGAAAAGCATAGGAAATAATAGCATTCTCACCTGGTTTTTCTGTTCTAGCTCTTTGACTGAACTTTGAAGTTTTTGCAGCTCCTGAACATACACGGCCACCTCTTGAGGTCCTTTGGCAAGTTCAGCTCTTAACTGGTTAATGGTAGCCTGAACGGACAAACAGAAAAATCCACATTTAAAACAAAGCTTTGCATGCATAATCCAACAAAAGCAAGATGTGTGGTAGCAAAATAAAAAGCTTCTTGTATACAAATAAACAGCTTAAGAAAAAAGTCACCTGTAAACTGATCTCAGAGCACCATCAGCTATAGAAGTACAACTGAGCATAATTTCCCAGCTGAGATTCATTCAAATCATGTCCCATTTCAGAACACAAAAACCTGATCCAGTCCAGTAGCAAATGCCAGGTTGAGCTCAAAACTGATGAAAATCGTAACAGATAATCCAGTTATCATTATCACAGTTCTAGCTCAAGGTGAAACTTCTCCAAGTCATTGCAGTTACTAGGCCAAAATCTTGGCCGCCCTGGTAAGGTTAATGTACTGGAAAAGGCACTAGAAGCAAGTCTGACATTTGATGCAAACTTGGTGTGCGTCTTTTGGGCAGATCAACACTGCAGGTCAACATAATCAGAGGAATAATGCTACCCCATTAAATAGGACTAGCACAAAACAGAATATATCAATGACTGCACAGTATTCGACTATAGTAATGGAAGAAATCAAGAAAAGCACTTTAGAACATGGCTGCCCTAAAGTGTGCTGTGTATTAGTGCATTCATTTCAAATACACTATATAATAGTGACCTTTTTAAATAAGTTTTTCTTCCTATTGTTCTTGTAACCACAGATTTCACCATAAATACAGAATTCAAGAATGAACTAAAGCAGAACAGAAGACAACACAAATCCTATTTACAAAAAAGGAACACCTTCTTACAGAAAAAGGAACACCAAAGAGAACATATGAACACATTATATGACTACATATAGTTATTAATTGACTTTCTGTAATGCTGTGATTTACAAAGCTGTTTCATAACAGAGATGTTAGCTAAAACACACCCTAGGATCTGTCTTTGTCAGATAAACATTCCAGGATGTTATCAAAAAACAGAGTATGGATATTTCGTACTGAGACAATTTAATTCAGAAACCGTGCAGAAGCTTATGAAGGACATCATTGCAGCCTTTCCAACTAGAATTGTAATTTATATGCATAAAGATTCATTTCTCTTTCATAATTCAGTAAGTCTATCCCACATTCCATTCTTAACAAGGGAATACATCCTGGATAAATATTCATTCCTGATATTGTCTTGTTGATGTGTCTGTATGATTAATGAACCAATAAAAAAATCAGGAATGCTTCTGTTTAACAACGTCCTGAAATTTTCTTGATACAACAGAAATCTGTGACAAGAATAAAATGCTTTCCAAAGAAATTTACCTTAAATTTAAGTGTCTGCATTAGAAAGCAGAAAAAATAAAATGGCTTATGAAAGATGGAAATAAGCAGTCAAAAAAGCTGTTAGTAGACACACTTCTTCATTTTAAAATATTCAGGTGTTTCTAATGTCTTTGCTTAGGGGAAGGGGTGGGCTGGAAACCAACAAGAAGAGATCAGTGCCTGCCCCTCCTCTTCCCCTCACAAGGAAGTTGTAACTGCAATGAGGTCTCCCCTCAGTCTCCTCTTCTCCAGGCTGAACAGACCAAGTGACCTCAGCCGCTCCTCATACAGCTTCCCCTCAAGGCCCTTCACCATCTTCACTGACCTCCTTTGGACAAGCTCTAACAGCTTAATATCTTTCTTACATTGTAATGCCCAAAACTGCACACAATATTCAAGGTGAGGCCACATCAGCGCAGAGCAGAGCGGGACAATCCCCTCCCTCGACCGGCTGGTGATGCTTTGCCTGATGCCCTCCAGGACACAGTTGGCCTCCTGGCTGCCAGGGCACTGCTGACTCAGATTCAACTTGCCATCAACCAGGACCCGAAGGTCCCTTTCCATGGCACTACTTTCCAGCATCTCATTCCCCAGTCTGTACATACATCCGGGGTTGCCCCATCCCAGGTGCAGAATCCAGCGCTTCCCCTTGTTGAATTTCATATGGTGATTGTGCAGTCCTCTAATTTGTCAAGGTCTCTCTGCGGGGCCTCCCTGCCTTCGAGGGAGTCAACAGCTCCTCCCCGCTTTCTATTGTCTCCAAACCTGCTTAGTATCCATTCCAGTCTGGCATCCAAGTAATTTATGAAGATTATGAAGAGCACTGGGCACAAGATGGAGCCCTGTGGAACCCCACTAGTGACAGGTCGCCACTCTGATGTCACCCCCATTCACTGTTACCCTCTGTGCTCGACCCATGAGACAATTGCTCCCACACATGATGTGTTCATCCAGCTGTGTGCAGGACATTTTAAGAAAAGTAGCATAGTTTTCACTACTATGACTTTGAGTAATTTTTATTTTCTTAAAAAGTCTAACCTGTCACTTTACATCAACATTTATTTTGAACACGTCTTGTGCTATTGTCACCATATGCTGAAATTAAGCAGACAATAACACTTCTGAGAAGAACCAGACTGCCACTGCTTACCATGTTATGCAACACAGCAACTTGGTCTACTCTGGTTCACCCTACATTCTGATGATACTACACAGCTATATGATACTATCATAACTGCTGCAATGTAGTTTATAATCCTTCCATACATCTAAGACTTCTTATATGATACATCATAACAGCTAGGGGCATCACACAGCCTTCTCCCCCATCTGCTGTTACACTTCCAGGAGGACTGAAAAAGCCTTCTTGTCTTTTTTCCTGTTAAAGGTTGCACTTGATAGCTACATTTTAAAATGGCTGTTTATGTCGAAACTTAAACATACCTAATTCGGGGGAACAGGAGTAATTCATGCTTCTGTGAAAATGTTTTTAAGATGAAAGGTTTTTGTTATGCCCATGTCACTGTAATTTTGTCTTCACATGAAAACTAAATATCCAAAACTACAAAAAGACTAAAAAGACAGTATTCTGAAATGAAACTTGAATTCTGCAGCATAGTTGTGGGATCTCACAGTTAAAACCAAATTACAATTATGCAGCAAC
The DNA here is from genome assembly GCF_003984885.1 of Neopelma chrysocephalum. Classification (NCBI taxonomy): domain Eukaryota; kingdom Metazoa; phylum Chordata; class Aves; order Passeriformes; family Pipridae; genus Neopelma; species Neopelma chrysocephalum. The sequence continues at coordinate 11,718,578 of NW_020897714.1, forward strand.
TTACATGGCCACATACTACATTATATTCATAATGCCAACTTGATATTCTTTTTTCACATCTGATGAAGCGCTTGGCATACATAATTTTAACTTGAAAACGATGGTAGATTCATGTTTAGTACAATACTGTACATATTGTACATACTGTATTGTACATACTGTGCAAACTGTATAATTCCTGGAGCTAAACATACCTGTTGGGGGTTGAGACAGAAAGAGCTTGGAATAATACCCAGCAATATTTCTCTAAAGCTCTACAGTGCAAATGAATAAATAGAAAGTTAAAACTTCAGTTCTGAAATCTAGGGCACGTGAAACCCCAGAATAAAGTATGTCAGAAATTCTTCATATCCACAAATCTCAACAGGACAGAGAATACTAGGAGTCCTAGAGAAACCCTAGGCATTTCCGCATGTAAGCCGGAGAATTTTGCAAGGACCTCACTTTAAGAGGGACCACAGCTCTGCACTGACAAGTTTTGCTGGCATTGCTGCATTGGTAGGGGACAACAGAAGAGCTAGGGGGCAAAATTACAAAGTCTCAAACACAGTTGACAGTCTTCTGTGAAGATTGTAACACTGTCAAGTCATCCACCACTAAAACTGTATCAACCAACCCACCAGTGAGGTGCAACAACACCTAGCAAGAGAGGTATGGATTTAGCAACTCCTAAATAGAATAAATTATAGGTTAGATAAAAGCCTTTTTCGTGATACTGTAAGTTTATTAGGATTTCTTGACATTATGTCTGTCAGAGAGGTAGGTGGGGGTATATGTGCGCACAACAAATTTTTCCCTTACACGCAAAATATTCCTCCATTAAATAATAGGTGCAAAAAGGTCTCCCCTCTGAAAGTAAAAACAAGGAAAAAAGAATGAAAAGCAGTTTACAATATCCATTGAGATGTTTAAATCTTGTGTAAGTTCAAGAATTACATACGTCCTATAAGCATATTGAAATTCTCATCCATCTTGTGTTGATCTTTTTTTAATGTATTTTAACAGCCTCGCATCCATTTGCAGGCACATCAACTCAAACATTAACCAAACCCACCACTTTGAGTAACAACCGTTTTTATCCGCATGTAGCTCAGTAAGAGAAACAAGCCTTTGAATCACACAGGTATTGCTCTATTTCTCTCTCCCTGTAGAAAGAACACAATTCCACCGGGTTTTTTCCACTGCTATTGGGATCTTGTAATAACATTTTATGCCAAAAAAAGGTTTTGCAATAAAAAGCATGGGGGCTTTTGGAGATTAAATATTGACAGAATTATGCAATTTACTGTCTATTAGATAAATGAGAAGATTCAATTAAGAAAAAGAGTTTTTCATAATGATTAAGCAATATATTCCATTTTCATATGATAATCCTGACAAAGCTAGAACACTCATCTTTAGGTATGATTATTACCTCAGAGTTAGCCTGCTCTGCCTGCAAGTGCTTGCACTCATCTTTCAGTTTTTCAGATTCTCTTTCACGTTCCAGAGTCATTCTATCCATCAGCGTCTGAACTTGTACCAGCTCCTTTTTCAGAACAGCCACATCTTCCACACCAGGCCTTTGTAGCTGAAAAGTTGAATAGAAGTGAGCAACATAATGTTGGCAGACATGCTTCCAGTGTCAATGTAATTTCTAAAAATCTATCAAATCATCAATTTATAGACAAGATGACATACAGAGTATTACAGCTAGGCTGAGGAAAAAAAAAAAAGAAAAAAAGAGATAAGAAAACCCCACCAGAACAAAACCACAGAGAAGTATTTATCACTCCCAAAGGAAACAGGACTTAAGGGCTGGTTTTCAGTTTTTGCCTGCTAAACTTTGAACTTTTTGATTGATTTCAACCAAATCTGACAAATGGAGAAAAGTTCCAAAGATTAAATTTCTGTAATTTTTATGTAAGTAGGTGGTTAGATACAGGATACTTCCTCATTTTCCAGAACTGTTTCAGAAAATCACAAGAACAGAAAACAAAAGGGCAGCCGAAGGAAATGTCTTGAAGATACCATCAGATATGCATAATACCAAACCCAAAGGTAAAATCTGTTGGTAATCGCTTCCAAAGCACCATAACATCCCTCAATATGAAGCGCCATGGAGGGAAAGGAGACAGAAGGCAACTATGAGCATTGAAGAAAGCAGAGAAAAGGAGTGCTGGCATCTCCAGAAGAGAAAAGGTACAGGAAAAGGATAAGAATGCAGAAGGAAAAGGGGAGACAAGAAACAACTGAACAGAGAGGAATGGATAGGTCTAGTATCTGGGAATGGCCAAGAAGCCCTTCAAGGCACTCAGCTACAGGAAAGAAGGGGATAAACAAGTCCTTTCTTCCAGAGTCTAAGCAGTAGCTTTGTGGGTGAAACTAGGAACTTCCTTTCACTACTTATTTAGAAGTGGCCCAACTTGCTGAGTCACTGGGATTGCTCCCTGGAGCCATGGCTGTATATAAAAGTCAACAGGAGCCAAAATCCTACAGTACACACACATTGGTACTATCAGCCAAGCACAAGAGGGACAAGATTAACATAGGCATGATGATGACAGCTGCCAGTCTTTCAGCCACCATGTCACAAAACACCTCTCTGACTACTTCTTACAAATGCAGCTCTCCAAGGACAGCCAAAGCATAACCTTATGGAAAAAGGGTGACCTAAAGATAGATGTGGAAGTCAGCAATAGCGTGCTCCAAGTACAGGTCTGCACAGCACATCTATATGTGTAATACCCTGCAAAAATGCTAAAGGGTAGAGCATCACGGTCTTAAACTCTGCCAGGGGAGGTTTAGGTTGGATATTAGGAAGAAATATTTTACAGAGAGAGTAATCAGACATTGGAATGGGCTGCCCAGGGAGGTGGTGGATTCACCATCCCTGGAGGTTTTTAAGATGACATGTGGCATTTAGTGCCATGGTCTAGTAACCACAGTGGTGTTGGATCAAGAGTTGGACTTGATGATCTCAGAGGTCTTTTCCAACCCATTTGATTCTATGATTCTATGATTCCATGATTCTATGATCAGACAAGCAGACTATAATATAATGAAGGGTAAATTCTAAAGTATGACAGAAAAAACATATATTTTCTCACTAGAAAAACACTGAAAATGTAGATCAGAAACAATGGTGTTCCGAACTTTTTCAGACCACAAGCAGACATATCCTAGTAAAACAGAGTTTGACTGCTTTAAAACTGTTTACAAGCATTTAAGTACACCCCTCCCTTGACTTGAAAATAACAAAAACATTAATGTGATGTGAATACCAGCTCTGTCTTTAAGTCTTCCACTGTACTTTTCTCTTTCTGCAGTTCTTGTCTCAGGTTTGTCACTTTCTGTTCTGCACCTTCCCGAAGGCTGATTTCTTCATCATACTTTGATTTAAGATCTAGTAAGAAGGAAGTTGAATAAATCCCTTACACAAGTTGCACAAGTAAAGAACAGAATCAGATCTCATATTAATGTACTTACCCACAATTTCAGTGGCCAGTTGTGCCGCTTTTTGCTCAAATAAGTCTTTCATTTGCTTAATGTTAAAATTTTCTACTTGGATCTCTTCTAGTTGCCGTTCTAATGATTCTATTTCCATAAAAAGAACAGTATTATTTTCTAGAAGAGCTAGGACAATACAGTTCCTCATGCCCATAACTAACCACAACAGGTAAATACGTAATCCAAAATCCCTTAACGTCCAATCAACTTAGCAAAGTGAACAACTTTACTGAAGTTAAATATCTACAAGCATGATGCTGGAACTTGTCACTAGTTGAGTGCTCTGCAGGATTAAGTACATATTGATTTTCACTGGTCACAAACAGCCCTTCAGATCACTGCAACATGCTGCTGAATTCCAAGCCCTGAATTGTGATTAAAAGTTTTAATCAATATCGGTCAAATAGTTTATGTACACATAGGGAAAATGTTATTCTATGAGTGCCCCATAGAGAAAAACGTAGAGCAAAAATTAGTGGTCTGCAAAACAAAACCAAATTTAATTGTTTTCTTTGATAGCGATGAGTAAGAAAAACACTAAACAAAACCACTTCTGACAAATGCTATGGTTTAAATATCTGATTGCTTGAATATATAGTGATTAAAAAGCTGTTCAAAATGACTCATGAGTACTGCTGTCAGAGTCAGGAGAACTCTTGCCTTGCTTTTAGAAATTTCAAATTCTGAGCCTCTGGAACATTTCCCCAGACTGCTGCTTAAGATAGATAGCTCTTGATAGCTCTTACAATGAACTTTTTTTCCTGGTAATTGTACCATTACAGCTTTCTAGCTCTTTAATGTACCAAAAATGCTATTATACCTAAGCTACACCAAAAGAAATTCCAAAACAGTGCAGAAGTTAATATAATAAAATGTTAGCCACCTGTAGATGTAGCTGTTGTCAATCCATCAGACTTAGAATCCTTAAGAAAACAGAATAAATGTACCATTAGACAGTAAGAATAAAAACTACTACTTCCAAAGTTCATCCAGTTTTTGGAAAAGAGAGGGAAAGCACTTCTGTGCTCAAATACTGCACAGCAGTATAAAAATACCTGATTTTAAACAGTTATATCTAGAAGACTGGAAAAGACTTTTCATTTCATATATCACTACACTATTAAGGTTTCCACTTGCAAAATTCCAGTAGCAATCTCCTCCCCCCCTAGGTTTGTAACTATCCAGTATCTAAATAGCTCATAGTAATAAAAGAAGTGAGAGCTTCCTTTAGGGCACAACAGACCACAATTTGTCTTGCCTTGTTTATTGAGCTCATCTGGATACTTATAAAATCCCACTGCTGTTTTCCAAAAGTTCTTACAAGAAAGACTTCACTGCCCTTTCTCATAAACGATGAAACACCATGTTCAATTTATTTTATTTGATAATCTAAGTTCTCAATAAGCCTAACAGAAGGAGAAGTCTGAACTGAATTTGTAGTGAGTAGCATGGAGGAATCATTACCTATTCTGACTTTGTTCTTCACATTTATAAATACAGTTACATTGTGGAGAAACTAGCTTTGTTTTACCAAGAACATGTCAATATTTAAATTACAGAACTAACTAAATCAGGCCACGTGCCTTACAAAAAAGGTATTAATCTTCAATGTCAATGCTGATGATAAACCTGCTTCAAGTATTTTAAAGCAATTACTTGCTGCTGCTGCCCCTGCAATTTCTCTAGTTCTTTCTTCAGCTCTTCTGAATACCACCTCTCCTCCTAGGGGGGAATATAACAACAAAAACAAAAAAAAGAAGATGGGAAGAGAGAACTATAAATTTGGTTGCTTAGGACAGTGGAACACTTTGTAATTTGAAACAAAGAACCAAGTGCAAGTAAAATATATTTCCAACCTTCAGCGAAGCTTGCAAGTCTTGGACTTCTTGTCGGAGCAGTGATACTTCATCTCTGAATAAATATATCCACAGAGTGGAGAAAATGAATACAAAGTGGTTATATTTTGTCGGTTTCATACAGGTTATAATGTGTGTTAAGCAACTGGACTGATAGCCATGTACCACCTAAATATAACTTACATAATTATGAATAGGTATTTTTAGATTTTTTTGAAACTTGGAACAAACCAGATTAATATCACTTTGCATATCACTTGAAAAATGCTAAACATATTAACTGGATAAAGATACAAAAAAGGTCTCATGAAAACAGAATGTAAATCTAAATCAGTGCATCAGTTCAGCCACACGAGTTCAGAGTAACAAAGCTGTGCATTGGAACATTTAACTGTTTTGCATGCCTCTTTACAAAAAGGACAGATTTATTCACCTTTGCTTCCCATATCATGTAAAGGAATATTGGTAAGTGACAACATGCTATCTTACCCCTTCTAAAATATGCAATTATGTAATTTTTCATCCACGTGGCAATTTGGTATGCCCGGCAGACACATTCATTTAATGGTCTGAATATTTAAAGCCTAAGAATTTTAAATTCTCAAATTTCATACTCAAGCCTCCAGTCATGCAAGAACACAAGATCCATGGCTACAACTGTTACTAATTGATTCACACAGCACCCTTCAAAATCACAAGTCTCCTTACAGAATTGCACAACAACACACACAAGGATAATGTTGCATTACTGAGATATAGCCACTCCAAATCCAGAATACAAGTGCCATTAATATAATGAAAAAATACTCTTTCTTATTTTTTGCACAGTGGCAACACACAGAATATGCTGGTGCCAGTGTCAACAAATTCTCTCAGTTTTATATCACACAATTTTATTGCTGCTGTGTGGAATTACTCCTCCTCCACAGACGTTCTTTTAAGTTATCTCATACTTAGAAGGAAAAAACACCAAAAGCAAGCTATTCCTTAGCTAAACTGGTAACAAATAGATTCAATCCACATTAGCCTATTAACAGCAAGTCAGGATCATCAAATAGCAAGTGAAACGCATGCACTTGAACCAGCAGAGCAAGAACTCCAAGGCGGACCAATTTTAACAACAAAACAAACATGGGATATTGGGAGATTTATTTTTTCCAGAAGAAAATTTTGTTATGTACACATTATTCCGCCAGTGTGATACATTCACTAGAGGTTTACAAATACAACTTTACTGAGGCAGGTGTAGCTGTAATCCAAAACCCGTACACTGGTTGTGGGTGGAGAAGAGGGAGCAGCTTTCTCACCATTACGAGTAAGTGAATCAGATAATATTCACATCTAAGATTATAAATAGTGTCTCAGGCAGGTGAAACAGTTAACCGTATTGAAATCAGGCTGAATATATACCAGAACTGCAATACAAAAGCATTTAAAATGCTCTGGTCTTTGTAGTAGATTAAAGGGTTTGAGTCATATAAAACTAGTTTGTAGAAGAGGGGAAATAGGAGGGGAAGAGAAGGGAAAGAAAGAGTTTGTAATGTGAGGATCCTTCTACAGAAGTTGCCTTGATATTCCCCACAAAATTTTGCTTGACAGTTTTAAGATGAAACCTAAATTCAGTTTAACTGACCAGTGGAAAATAAATGGGTGATAATTAGTGTCAGGGATGACTATAGATACTGTAACTTTGCTTTTCTTCCTGTCATCCAAATCCTCACCAAACCTCTTTTTCTGCTAGGGGTGTTACAATCCCTTCCTCCTCTCAGCACATCTGAGCCTTCCATCTGGCAAATCCTTATTACCTTTTCCTTATGCTCCACCCTGTTCCCCACTAGTGCTTCTATCCTAGGACTGAGTACTGATGGCCTTGCTGAATTGCACTGGGGGGAGTTACATGATTTACTCTCAGCACTTAATCATGGTAGTTTACTAGGGAGTGGGAGGAAGAGGACACTATGTAATTCATGCTACCTAACTTTCCCTATTGACTAAATAGGGAATTTCACTCCCAGTCTTGGTCCTATGAATTACACGTAAGCTTCACTCATTGAGAGCTAATGGAGTGGCTCCCTGCTGCAGGCTGCAATATTTAATATGGACTTCCAAGTCTTGGAAAAACATGTTTATGTTGAATGAGAGTTTTCTCAAGAAAGCATACAACTGAGAAGCATTAAAGAATTCCACACTAATAGGAAAATATAGCTCATGTGTTACACAGTGGCTCTCACCAGATTCCCTTCACTCCATTAAAACTCCCTGACCTTGTCCACTTTTCCAATTATATGAGAGAAAACAAAACCACTTGTCCTTAAACTGTCAAGAGCCAGGAAAAAAAAATAAATTTCACCAGCCAACATCTCGTTGACATTGGAAACTTGTAAGCATAAAAATAAAAAGTACATATTTCATAAACTATATAAACAATATAGTTATGACCAATAATTTCCCCATGTGAATGCTATTATCCTACTAAACTATCACCTCAGGTCTAACTTGTATTACCCCAAAAAGGCTGAAACCAGACAAAAAAGAAATATCCATTCTTGAATAAATGTGAACATCAGAAACCCGGTATGACTCTACTAGTACCCCACCACTTGATCCTATACAAAGGCCTAATTCTGATTTCTTTTGTTGCAGCAGCTGACAGAGAAGGCAGCTACCCACAAGGAAGGAGCCATCCACGCAGGAAGACAAGACTTCTGCTAATGCTGGCTCCTACTGGCCTGCCAGCTCTGCACAATACTGGGGAGATACGGATCTGCATCTGGATAACAACTGAAATATGTCACCTTCCACATTCTATTATCACCAAAAAAACACCCTCTCTTGAGTTAGTTACATAAATATAGGTATTTCTTACAATGTAATTATCATTTTGGGTCACATTTCTGCTAGTGACGAAATATTTGAACTGTCTACTTCCCAGCATCAGCAGAAGCCACAGGGTTGTGTGATGTGTACCTCTGTGCTGCCCACTCTGACCCTCCTATGTAAAAACTGAGAGAGAGTCTGAGGGAGTGTCACAAAACAGCACCATGGACTGTTATTTACAACAGTGCAAAACAAGCAGTGAACAGAAAAAGAACTAGCAGGAAGTAAAAGGAAACTTATGTAAATTTTACCCCCAAGAGAAACCTTCCCAAACCAACACAGGTAGACTACTTAGTAAAACATTTCCAGAGAAGGTTTCACATTATCAGTTCCTGCTACATACCGCTGGTCTCAAAAATAAAACCACCTGATATAATAATAATAATGGCCAGTCTTCACGAACGAAGATTTGGGGAAAGGTCTTTTACCTTTCCAGCCTGCGCAATGGATTTTTTAGGTGAGACACAGCTTGCGCTGAACTGAGCCCACCCTTTAATCCTAAGGTTCATCTGCCTGGGCCAAGCAAGCTTGGACAATGGCAGTGAGGTCCTCAGGACGTAGGTTTGTTTAGAGTGACCTTCTCATAGATGGATGGCCTCACAGGGCTAACGGGCTCCATCTGCCTGGGGGACTGGGATTTGAACCTGGGTCGCAGCGGTGAGAGTCCCGCATGCTAACCACTAGGCCACCAGGGGTCCCCAAAACCACCTGATATGCTTCCTAGGGATATATTTAACAATACAGTTTTGACCAAACAATTAAATAAAATAAATTAGAGAAGATTTCTGAAGAACAGCATGGAGTTTCTGAAACACAGAAAGCAGATTGGAGGCACAGACAGAAACTTCTCAGATTTGCAAATAACTAGGTAATAAGGGAAACTATTTAGGCAAATACTGATGTTGTAATTACCCAGTAAGTACCCTACCTACCCAGGGACAAAATCGAGTTTCTTCTCTATCTTTAGGGTTGTCCTCCCCCACCCTCAAATGATATTTCAGCTCTGTGTCAGAAGTTAGAAGGAACCTTTAGTTTTTCTTCTACACTTGTAAAAATCATTCTGGTCTGTAATATTGCATTGTCAGCTGCATCAGAAACAGGTGACTTAATTAATATCATGAACATGTCTATCTGATTTTTATTTATTGTCAGATCCATATCAGACAACGTAAGTTTCAAGCTGCTTTTTAATTCTAGTTGGAAAAATAGGACATGAACATTTAAATAGTTGACTACATAAGTAAGTGTTCAAATTAATACAGCCTCCAGTGTAATTAGAAGCAGCTCAACACTGATACAAAAGCACATGCACAAATGAGTACTGTTTCACCTTTCCGGTGACAGATGACTTTCCCCTCCATGAGTTGAATCAATGCCAGAATTATGAACTGCTTCATAGTGTTTGAACAGCTCCTCAGCTGATCCATGAGACTTCATACAAAGAGGACAAATAAAGCCCTATTATAAAAAGGAAAAGAAAAACAAACAAAAAAAATATGTAAGATGCAATTTCTTTTTCCATCTTACTTTTACACAAAACTGTAAATTTTGTTTGCACATCTAAAAAGTAGCAAATGCAATTTTTAAGATTCATACTAATTCTTTCATGCTCTGATAACAGTTTTGGCAATCAAAAAGTTAGAAAATGGCTACAAAAGTCATATCCCATTATTCAGTGAGGTTTTTTCCCCAACAGCATTACATACTAGCAATAAAACTTTCTTTAGAAGTCATTTCAGAAGGACTGCTCTGCAACTTCTTCTTCCCCAACAAAACAGTTTTCCATACAACTTTTCATAAAATCACGTTCTTCTTCCAAAGAGAAGGTAGCATTTGGAGTTTGGTCTTTAAAAGGGAGATATAAAAACCCACTCTAAAGCACTGTTATTCATACACATATTGCCACCATATTGAAACTACTGATTTTAATATGGGCCAGAAGACAGAACCACATTTTACCTTGCATGGAATTAATTAGTAAATCCAAATCAGATAAATTCCACCTCAAGAAAATCAGATTTCTACAACCTTAAGAATCAGAAATCATCCATTTTCTTTCCAGTATATATCCTGCAAGCTTACCAGAGTGGAAATTTAGCAGATCGATGCCCTTGTTCTACCCATTAGCCCACAGACAAATGAAAACAGTAAGTGTTATGTACCTCTTTATGTATTTCTAAACATTTTTGGAGCATCCAAGCTGCCACTTATCAGAAGTACCATCTACCTCATTTTTTACAACTTATTACATCTGGTGTTGACTGCTGGACTTTGTCCTGGTTCCTTGCTCATTTGGTTATCAGGCCAACTCCGACCCCAATTCCCATTTACACTTCAGCCCATACGCAACATGGTAGCAACACTAAGAAGTTTCAGAGTGAGAGTAAAAAATTGAGTCTCACATTAAAGGCTCCCTGTAATTCCAAGCTGTGCAAAGAGAACCTCGTGTAACTGAGGTCGCTGTTTCTTCAATGTTTTTTAAGCCCCCCTGTTTCTTTAATTCACTTCAGATATGCATTTGTACATTTATGTGTTATCCTTAAGTCCATTATGCCACTACAAATTGGAGCGCACTCCACCACTAAACTAAGGCTCTCCATTATCCAAAACAAGAGTGGTATTATCATACTTCACTTAACCTAGGCTCCCATATGATTTATGAAGGACATACAAAGAGTTCTGACACTCCTTTTCTGCTCCTAACTTAGCATTTGGATGTAATTAGACAAGACACAAAACTTTAAATATTAGTGCAAACTGAACATACTGAATGTGTATGTCGACAACCACACTAGCACTCATTTTTTAACTCGACATTCATAGTGTCGAGTTACTAGTCACCAAGAATTCAACAACCAAACTTACATGGATTTAACCTGGGAAAACCATCATGTTCAGCCAGTCAAACATGACTCTGAACAGGGCCTTTATAACTTCTATCATTTATTTAGTGTTTCAGAAATTAATTACTAAATACAGTTGCCTATCAAGTCCACCACATATCATATTGAAGACTGATTCTGGCACAACTAGACCAAATAAAAGTATACACCTTCCTAAGCAGACGACAGGCATTTAGCCTTAACAACCATTTTGCAGAGTTGATCAACACAGTTTCACTGCAGATTAAACCAAGCTAACTCAGATATAGATACACATGCCAAAATGGCTACAGAAAACTTGTTTAGCTACTAGGCACCCAGTAATGTTTATCTGATAGAATTAGCATACGATGCCAGTGACAGTCACTCTGAGTGAAAGAACCAGAGGAGTTTCCTGGCATACAGCAATGGCAAGGAATGATAGGAGGGGTCACAAAATAAGGACATGGGTTTTTTTCCTAGTACGTCAGTCAGAAAGCAATCAGTCTCACAAAATGACAGTGCAACAGCATCCTTTTGGGATGAAATGCTACCAAGCAGTTCTCAGAATTGTATTAATTTCCCAGTGATGCGAAGGTCTGCTGCTCACAGAGAAAAGCAAATATTCCTCATAGCATCAGTAAGTGTATCTAGAAAGAATGAATGTAGAAAATCGCTCTGGCCTCTGTTTCCTTTTGCCTTTCATTGCTTTTCATTTAAACAGCAAAATCTGTTTCTCTGCTTGTTTGGTTTTTTTTTTTGTGGTTTTATTGTGGTTGGGGTTTATTCTGTGGAACGAGGAGGCCTGGAGAAGAGGAAAGAATAGATTACATGTGCAATTAGCCCAAGGGGACAGCAATTGTTCACCTCAATTATTAGGCAAAGCCAGCCAAGATTTCCCAGGCAGGCAGGCAGATCTGAAGGCAAGGTCCACAAGGACAAGGGGCCAGAGGCAAAGTAGAACTCTGGGAACGTGTGTAGTTGGGAGCTTGCAGGGTGGATGGGAGCTCTTAAGAGGCGGGCATTCCTCTCATCAGCAGAGCAGGGAAGAATGAACAAAACCTCCTCCTCTTGATGCTAGAAACTCCCTTCCTCTCACACAGGCAGGGATAAAGAGTACATCAGCCACCAGTCCCTGCCTCTCCACCAGCACAGCCGTGATCACGGCTGGCCTTAGCTGTTGGAGTCAGTACTGGGTTTCAGCTCTCACACGCAGCCTTAATCTAACGCCGCTTTTTATAGAGGTCTAACACACAAGCTTTAACAGAGTCAGGTGTCACCCTTCTGCAACAGGGCATCCTCGCCACAGAAAATGTCAGCCTTTCTGTACAGAGATGGAGTGGGCAGGAACACAGGTTCCTACAACTCAAGGCACCACTGTTCACACATCAGAGCCTTAAACTGCACAAACCCAGAACTCAGCGGCATCTCATATAGGCCAATAATAATCAATGTCAACTCTGATGTTAGCAGCAATAATTCAGTTCTCTTTAGAGTAAGAAAATCAGAATCATCAGGATCTTCCTGGGCACCAGGCAGTAACAGGCAGAAGTGTAAAGATTTCTTGGGCCTGCAACTATCAGCGCCAGGTGACAATCTTGTTTGGAAAACTGGATTGGTGGGTCACTTATTTTCTCTCTTAAAAAAAAATTAAATACAGCCATAAAAGTATCTCTCAGTATCACCTTGAGATGAACTTTGCAAACATGTGCAAAAGCATATTTTACTATTCTAAAGACAAGTGCGTGAGAAGGAAGAGGGGAAGAAACCTGACAGTCTGAGATGCTTAAATTTTGTGAACATTTCTGTCAGTTTGCAGCAATTTATATCAAGTGCAACATATTCCTACTTTGGGACCATGCCTGTCCTGGATAAAGAGGAGATTCTGTACCTACAACCATGAGATGTAATACTGGTCATCACAGCTTGGGGGAAGGAGCTGAGGCATCCTTTCCTATCCACTTGCACGTGGATACCTTACAGACTCCTTTACAGAAGAAGCAAGTATGAGAGCAATGTATCTTGTATTTTGGTAGGTTTCCTTTTAACATGCACTTAGCAATTACTTTGCATTAAGCACAGCCACAGAGAAGTGAAAGGCACTTCATATTCTTCATTTAATAAAGGCAAAGACATCACTTACAGCCCCTTCAGTGCACTGTAACTCATAACTCCCTAACTGATTTTTCTAGCTGGGCTTTATCTTTCACTCTATACAGGGAGACAAGAGCCTAAAAGAAGTTAAATGATGATTACTTGGGTTTAATTTTTTAAAAGAGGTCATCTTTTTATGAGGAAATGACAATTTATTGAATTCAAAGATTTTTACAGATGCCTGTCAGTTAACAGAAAACAAAAATAAAACCACATGCACTAGTTTTTATCAGGAAAGAGTTCTTGAGATCACCACAGAATTTCTGAAGCAATAACGAGCAAGAATAGTAAAAAGAAAAGGCGTTCAACCCAAAACTCCATATACGTGCACAAACAAGCAACAAGGAGTCAGCACACAACTTAATGCTCTAATAGCCCCTGGCCCAGAGGTCAAGGCATTCCGACGAGAATGAGCGAGATGCTAAACTTCAAATTGCAATTCTGCAATCCCAAGGAAATGTTTCTCTTTCAGGTGGATGCCTACGAGCCATGCCTAGTATCAAGCATCACCACAGCACCACACTGTTCATAGTGGGACAGGTCTTCCTCAGTGCAAAGACTCTGAAACACACATGGAGTAGAACAAAAATTGCCATATAGAAGTTTTGTAGGAAATTATCTTGCCTCAGCTTGAGTTAAAAGGTAAAATTTCACCAAAGACCTCAGACCCCATGGAAGCACCAGAAGCTTTTTTACTTGCCTTTCTCAAGATAAGACTTACAAATAAGCCCAAAGAAGAAAAAAAGCTACTTTTCCCCTCTACTAGTTAAGATTTACTTTCAGGCTTGATAAAGTTAAGCTTCTCAGTGGTCTATTTCCTTAAAGGCATACGAGGTAAATGACTTCTTTCAGGTAACGTTAACATTCGTATGAATCATTAAGACAGCATTCTTCGGGAAGTCTGCCAGGATGCTAAAAGCAACATCGGAAGGAAACTCTTGCTACAAAAACTAGCAGGTTTGGGTTTGGGGTTTTTTTATCGGTTGGGTTTTTTGGGGGTTTTTGGTGGTGGTGGTTTTTTTAATTGTACCAACATAACTTTCAGGACTATTAACTGTTGGGAGAATATTGGCCTACCACATTGAAAAACATTGCCCAGCAGCAGCAGCATAGACCCACAGGCAGACAAGTACATAACCAGAACGACTGCAGACTAGCCTAGAGATCTCCTAATCCTCACACTATTTTAAAACTGATTCAGAAATAGTTTACGTAACAGAAAAGTTAATGGGTAGGATTGAATGGATTCTGAGTTTTTGTCTTCTCCTTATATTACTCTGTAGGACTACTGGTGGTGGGATTGGCTGTGTAAAGAAGTACTTTCTAAAGTTTCAGCCTTTTCAGATTATTATCTTACTTTTAATGATTTTTTCAACAGGCTGAAGGCTCCTAATTGAGATTTAAAAAAAATAACTATTTACATGTAGATGTCTACTCCCCAATCACTACCAATGCGGAGCTGTTCAACACAGTTAATGGAGCAAGAAACTAGTCACCTGACTTAACAAATGTGCATACCATAGGTAGGGTCAGTGTAACAGCTACCAGGGCTCCATCATTGGTAACTGGAGCCTGAGATACCTACATATGGATGCATTAAATCTGTCTTCATCTGCCAATTGCTCCTTTTTTCCCCAGAGCTTTAATAAAATGGTCTTTGTAAAGCTAATATGAAATCTTGTCTTAAGTAATTAATGAATGAAAGCACAGCTTACTCTACTCAAAATTCCTTCTTCACAAATTAAAACTGGAGTTATCTCACGGAAAGATGACACCTCTTGAAGGACAGTCCCATAGGCAAAACAGTTTTTACAGGATGGAATTCAGATGAGCTCATGTCATTGGAATCCAAGAAATAAGGTACCCTATCTAACTTTTAAAGTCACAGCCACAGCAACTCAGTTTCCTCAGTATTTTCTTGCAATATCTGATGACAGTGTAGTCAATCCCATTTTAATACTGCATAGAATTGAACAAGTGGTCCCATCTAGGCTTCTATGATTGCTGCTGATCTACAGCTGTGTGTGGTAGAGAGCCTTACAGCAAAAATAGCGCGCACAGAGCTTGATTTACTAATGCAAACAGAGCTTGTGCAACATCTTGAATTTTTATTCTAGCAATTATATCATAAGTCAAGCTTATAGAACCATAGAGCTCCACTGTTTTCCACTGAGAAGTCAATTTTATTTCACAAACGTTCTTCTTGGAAAATATTTAAGTACTGTGGTGAACAACAAAAAAAACCCCAACCCACGCCCCCAAAAAAACAAACCCCACACCACAGAATTTCAGTATAATTGATACTTTTACCATTTGGAAAACATTCATGATTATTCTACCATATACGTGCTATAGGAACAGCTTAGCCCAAACCAGTATGTACTTTAGCACACTTGGCATTCACATGACCAGGCTTTAAATTTAAATAGATTTGAGTATCTAAGTTTCATCATTGACCTTCCAGAAATACCAGGTCAGCACTCAAGGTTACAGCCTGTTTCCAGTGAGCTGCATGAACAAAAAGCCAATAGCAGTGATTCAAGCCCAGAGCTATAACACCTTCCAGCCGTGACCTACGTTTGCCCATCTCTCAGATTCCAGACTTACATTAGCAACTCTCATGCAACTGTATTGGTACAATAAGCTGTGTGTGGTGAATAAAGTCCAGCATGTTTAAAAATCTGAAAGTAAGCTCACCATTCATGTTTTTTTCCACTGCAGGTGAACCTCCACAATCTTCCACAATACCAGATACACATATTCAGCAACATTTAAATAGTAAGTCTGAGCTAAAACTCAGATATTCTTCAGTTACACAATGATTTAAAGACTGAAAGATTTTACATGACAGAAGGTTAGAAACTCTATATACTCAGGGCCAGAAAGCAAAGACACACTGATATTGCAGAGCTGAAAGATGTATCAAGTAGTTTCTAGATTTTATTTCCCGAATATATATCAAAGCAATTAACTGAATCTTCAGGAAGTTCTCAGAGGCAGATTAAACTGGCTGCCTAGACAGCAAGGGCAAGACCACATTTCACAATTTGTTTCAGAATGCTTACATATTGATTAAAGGAAAATTATGAGATATTTTAAGTTAAAGAATAAATAAATTAGGTCACTCCCCAGGTCACTCCCCTTATATATCGTTAAAAGCACAATTGACATTTTTTCATGTCTTTCACCAGAAAAAACCCTTTCCTCTGTGTTTACGTAAACAGTGGCTTCCTCAGATAACATCTTTATTTAATCACTAGCAAAGTAGGTAAAAATGTCCTGCAGTCCATTTCAATTTTACAAGTAAGTATTCACATTTCTGGACAAAGAGAACAACGGTATATTGCTAGTTTATTTTATACCAGTCTGCAGAACTGATGTCTTCCTGGAAAAACAGCTGGATTCCTCCTGAGAAGAACAGAATCCACATAATTTCTAGTTCAGTTCTCTTCTGGTTCTATTGCTATTCATGAATAAGTCTAAAATTCTGTCACAATCTACAAGACTACAATTTTGTCATGAATTAGAAATTCTAATCCAGTGGATTCGCTATTTCTTAAAGAAAAGTCACATCATGCAGCAAAGTCATATCAAATCAGTATCTCTAATTCTTCATTCTCTTAATATTATTCAGATGGTGCAGAAAGTTAATGTACTAATGTAGCTCAATCAATGATTTTTGTTTCTGTGCAAAGCAGACAAGTAGTGCTGAGGTGAAAACAGCCAGCACGATCTAATTTGAGAAGCAACTGAAAGAGAATAAAATATCAGCAGTAAAGCATTGACATGATGTTCTGTGCAAAGACAGTCTGCAACATTCCAAGGGCATGCATAAAACAGAAGATTCAATCAACTGCATCTACAATAAGACACAAGTAGGGAAAAAACACCATAAAGAACGAGGGTTTTTTAAAGACAGACATAAAAACACCATATTTTTGCATAACCAGTATACCAATTTACACTATTGGCAATTCTGATGTGAAAAGCCTATTCAGAAAACATGAGGGCCATATCTTCTTTGTATTAGCCAAGAAATACATACTTACTAAACATCTGGAAAGTTATGAAGACTACCCAAAAGAACTGCTTAAAAATTGCCCTAGATTTAGCTCAATGGTAGATAAGAAAACAGATATATTAACAGCCCCTATATTCTAAACACTGCAGAGGTACCATACAGTGGTTGTTTTGGACGCCTCAGATAAAAACAGGACAGCAAGTCTGAAACTGTGCCTCTATAACTGACTCACTGTTTAGATGTCCTGAACGTCCAACAGAGACTGTCAGGAAATGCTGGGCATGGTTTAGAAATGTCTCATTACTTTAGGAAAAAGAAAACAAAACAGAAGCCTCTACACAGCTTTTGTTAGTGACACCACTGTATACTTGAAAGCTGGGGAACAATGTTGGGAGACTTGGTGATGTGTGTGATTTTTATAAAGCATTTGTTTGGTTGAGTTGGCTATACATGCACAGACGCTTGCCAACAGTTTGATGGTTGTTCCTGCAGCTGAGGGGCAAGGGAAAGTAATACACTGACATTTTCAGAGTTATCATATGTTTCAATCCCTAATTTGAAAAATGAGGGCTGCACAGAGAGCTGTTTAAGGAGATGACCATAAATCAGACTGATGAGTCTGGCAAGAAACCGTTCCTACAACAGGATACTGCCGGTGTGAAAAACAAGACCAACTCTCACTGCATGGAGGACAGAGAGGAAGGACAAGAAGAAGAGAGGAGCAAATGACCTGACTTACTAAAATTTTCAGCAGCAGGGAGGGTGTATCAGTGTTAGCAAAGAAACTATAGGCAAAAATTAAAGCAAAGTAGCAATGCTTTTGTTAACCAAGTAACAGTTCTTCAGGTCCCTCAAAGCGTAACAAACACTGGCCTTGCAACATATCCTATCTCCTTGCTTTAATGAGAATGCACTGGCAGAAAAACTGAACTCACAAGCTTCTTCAGCACTGTTTCCAATAAAATGCCTTTGAACTTTTCCTAGTAGTATCCACAAGCAATAAAGCTATACGCCAGTTTAAGTAAGCGAAACCCAGCAACGTTTCATGTCTGCTACATGACACTGACATCATTATATCATTGTTATAATGCTGTCCCAGGAACAACAAATATTGAATGAGGGGTGACAACCTGGCTGTGTTGCTGTTTCAATGTGTTCGCTACAAACGCAAACTATTATTTTCCATCACCAAACAATCAGCTTCTCAGTAGTCAAGTATTTGAAAGTTTTCATACTAGCATTGACGATAGCAATTAACAGAATTCTCCACTTTTTCAGTGCTTCTAGGCATGCTGATATAATAAAAGACCAAACTAGGAAAAAAACCCAATACATATATATTTGTTTTCTTTGTTTCTCACCCCTTACAGATATTTACTGAACCATTGTACAAAGAAACACAACTTTAACAACAGGAAACAGCAACAGCCAGAAACAACTGAATTTGTATTTCATGTGCTACGCTCAATACACAAGTTTTATCAAGGTAAAAAAATGTAATCAGTTGTTGATAAGTGGAAAGTACTGACTAATGGTGGAAAAACAAAAACTCAAGGTGAGTAAGAACCCTGCAGTCATCTCCATAAAATTATGCTAAGCCCAACTAGCTTAAATAAACAGTAACTTCTTCAGGTAATCAAACCATCTCTGATGGCTCCACAATCTACTGGCACCATTGCATCAGAATGCCACAGCTTATTCAAGTACAGCACCTTACATTGTAACCAGATAATAAAGCAAAAAGCTGACTTGAGGAGCCATCAAAAGCCATACTCCAGTTGTCCTGGCTCTGAGGAGGTCCCACACCTATTCAGGAGAGCAACACAGGTCCGTTTTAGCACAGATCCTCCTCACTTTAACAGGTGACCTTTCACCCTTAAAATGACATCCCAAGTTAACACTAGAATAATCGATGTATTGATGGCTTTCATCATCTGTCAGAATAACATCTCACAATTTGAAGTTTTCCTTTCAAAACTATAGTGCAAATATACATTAAGTATAGGGAAGGGGAAAAGCACTATTTAACAAATGTATACAACAACAAACACAATAAAATCATGTCACACACACAGTCTAGAGTAAACACTTCGATTTCAAAACTCAAAAAAAGTAACATTGGCAGAAAGAATGCAAAACTTCATCTCCACACAAACCCATTTAGTGCACAGCAAGCTGTCTGCCCCCAGAAGTCAGATCTACTCACTGAAGGTTCACGGCAGAAAAATATCAGATAGCTTTGTGCAGCTGGAGGCTGTTAACTTAAAGAATTTAATTTCTTCCAGTTGTGCAGTGTAAAACCACACACTTTGTTTTAATTGTGCAGTTTTACACTCCACAACTAGAAGAATTTAGAAATGCACTACAATTTATGTCTATTAACTGAAACAACCTTTGCATTTTCTTGGGGGCATAAAAATTCCAATAAGATTATGTATTAAAAATTTGTTTTTATAATTATTTTTATAATGTTGCTGCAATATATAAGCTCTTAAACATGCTCAAAAAGAGAAGCTTCTGAGATTTCATTTTTCTGTCCTCTGTTCTTTTACTATCTTGCAGTAGAAATCTGCTTTAAAAAGTTTCTTAGTAAGAGCTCAAAACATTTCTTTTCACAAAGGATGTGCAAGATCCAACACCATGTTTATCATGATACTGAGTCTTATGAGAAATAAATCAAACAAGGAAACAATCTATTTACAAGAAAATCAAGCAAAAGCTGTTAAAAAAAAAAAGCATATCTCAGTGACTGCAAGTCTTCCAATACTGCAAATGTCTCATGTGACAGACAACTGCAAACCAGAAAGCTAGACAAAGATTAATTCTTCTGCTGAATGTATACTTTGGAATAATGCATAAGAGATCAAATTATGTTTAAGCAAGGAATCAAAATAAACATTTTAAAAAGCTAACACCCAAGCCACAAGAAAAGATGTAGATTCATTTAAAGCAGCCCATTACCAAAGGTATTGAAACAAAATAAACAAGACCCACACTAATATCTGGGAGGTCACGAAGCTCCTGTCTTCCTTCTGTCCCAGTGTGCTCACTCTTGTAATGTTCAGACAGATCAGTGGGAGTTACACACACTTTCATACATAGTGGACAGATGAAGCCCTGTGAAATGTATATTTGTTTTTAAGAAACTAATAAAGACCAAAAACAAAAAAAAGCGGATCTGGAATCAGAAGTTCAAATTCTTACGCTGAAAGTTCTCTACAATCAAAAGCAAAGTCTGTTTTCCTTTCAGAAAGATAGCTTTTGTAAACATATAATACTACAGAGAAAGCAAGAAGGAACAGTTATTAAGGACAAAAAAATAAACAAATCTAAAACTCGCCTTAAAAGCTAGCACCATGCTAGCTATGTGCTTTCTTGACACTCTTGTTACCCCCTTCACGTGACACACAAATAAGCTGTGTAACAATTTGTAAAAGGAGCATTACTGGGTACATCCATCATGAGGTTTCCCAGAAGGGTGTTCAGATGTTTTACAGAGAGAGGTAACGGTGGAGAACCAAGTGGGAACATAATGATAAAACAAAGAGCAAACATTCTGCAGAGACCAACTATGGTGCTCCTGAAGAGAAGCTCCAAGAGACACATCACCTCAGGTCAGCTGTGCAGGAAAAGGAAGATTCGAGTTGCATGCTGTAATG
Organism: Neopelma chrysocephalum; assembly: GCF_003984885.1. Classification (NCBI taxonomy): domain Eukaryota; kingdom Metazoa; phylum Chordata; class Aves; order Passeriformes; family Pipridae; genus Neopelma; species Neopelma chrysocephalum. Next base: position 11,739,495 of record NW_020897714.1, read on the forward strand.
CAAGAATCTGAGGAGAATAAAAACCCCTCACTAAGTGCAGAGCTCAGTTTGAAACAGACTTTGAACTTCTTTGCTAAGGATAACACCCAACTTGTAACTAATGCAACAAATGGAGGGATTACTGACAACCAAAAGATATTTTTTCTTGTTATACATGCATATCAACCAAAAGTGACAAAGCAGTTTTTAGTCTGACCCAATTTTGTTTCAGTAGCAAGAAAAGCCAATAGGGCAATAGTGCAGGCACAGCACCACTTTGAAAGCTCATCCGATGTTAAGAAAATACTGCTGCACTAGTATTGAGGTACCTTGTGACACCCACAAGCTGTACAGTCAGTGATCTTGCAGTCATGTTAACAGAATTGTACAATTTTAGCCAAACTTTGGAAAGAAGCAACTATCTCATTGCACATTTTCATGCCTTAATTAACTACAAAAGTAAAAAGATTTTAGCCTGCAATTTAAGAATATTTATTTGCTGCAGGGATGGCTAAATATGCATACAAAACAGATCTAGACTAAAAAATGTGTGACGTGTACAACATGCAGCAAAACATTAAGGGATGTCTAATTACACTGACTGCAATAAGGCTTCAAGAAATAAGAAATAAGCAGATGCATAGATGAAAGGAGATCAGGATTTTAAACAGCCCAGTGAAAGTTTCTCTTATCTCTTATTATAGCCCAAACAGGAGTATTTGAATTGTCACACACTTTATTCAGCATAAGAAAGAGTACTTTGCTGCCTCTAATGCTGTAATAGGAGTAATTAACCTTGCACTGCAGTTGCATGCTAAGCTCAAAACATTTTCAAGATAGGTCATCGGGCTACATTAGCACAAACTAGCTTCAACAGCCAGTGAAGTCAGCTTGCATTTTTCAGAGTTAATATTTGACAACACTGTAAATCTAAAGACATTATAATGTGGGATTGAAGTAAGAATAACAACTTATTCTGCTGATTAAGTATGGCATACAGCATACAAAAAACTAGTAGGATTTACACATGGTAGATTCAACATCAACACCAAACACAACCCAACATATTTGATATTTCACAAGAAGGACAAGGTTTCCAGTATACATTACAGCTTAGCAGAAGCAAGGCGAAAATGGAGTTAAGCCTTGTTTTTTTCAGCTCTCATAGAAGTTTTACTAACAAGGAGTCTTAAGCTTACATATCATTGCTTTTAATTTCAATAATTCATCTCTAGAACTACAGGAAGGATTGCTCGCAACAAATTGATAAGCCTAATTCATAGGTAGGCTTCGCGAACGAAGATCTGGGAGATCTGGGTAAGCCTAATTAATAGTTACATATAAATATAGCCTAGCCTTCCTTTTTTTATTTAAATAACAAACAATTTTTAGAAGATGACACTTGCAAGTATTTATTTAGTACAGCTGTTATTTAGGAAGGGCATCAAAGGTTACTCCTAACAAGTTCATGCAGCAGAGAACCAGCAACCAAGGTTTAGAACACCAGCCCCACGTATAGTGCACAGTACCTCAGAGGAGCCTTCATTGTTCACATCCACAGCATTTCCAGGTGTGGCAGATGAATCCGAATCTGAGCTCTGAGACCCACCTCTGCCTGGAGTCTGAAATAGATGGGGAAGAGAAAAATGAGTGTCTACATTTCAACATTTAATAAATATTTAATAACGCATAGTATCAATCCTATGCAAAGGCCTCTCTTCTGCTTACTGGAATACAGAAGTATTTTCCCTTCACAACAGTAATGAAGTGAACAAGCTGACAAGCAATTATACAATTTTCAGCACAACACTTCAACAAGAACTTTTACCCAAGACTCTCCATACATAAAAGGACAAGCAGACACCATAAGCAAAGGTCAGGATTTTCAACCCTTTCCTCTCATGAATGTTCAACACAAAACAAAAAATCTGGCTAAACTCTGCCCTTGTATCACTCTTGCTCATGTTAAATTAGGTCTCTATATCCTATAGGAAAACACTAGAAATTACAGTCTAAAAAGTTTCGGAAGTATTAATCCAGTATCACACTACTTTCTGATAACTTGTCTACAACCTGAACAAGCCTTTAAGTATTTGAAAGACAGAAAACTAAAGTGTGAGGACTCTGCTGATTCAACAAGCACACAAGCAGGTACACTGCCTTATTTCGAAAAAAAATAAAATAATAATCAAGTCTCTGGTAAAGTTAAAACCTGTTAATCAGGAAGACAACCTATAAAGATATACTCTTATGAATATGCTGAAAATCAAAACAACAGTACTGATTTGAAACTATAGGTTTAGATAAAAAAGCAAATCAATTTTAAATACTACATGATTCAAAATCTAAGTAAATGGATTGCATCTTATAATCCTTAACTATAACTTCAATTTAAATTTCATTTAACTTCTACTCATCTCCAGAATGTCACTGCTTGACTGATGGCAGAAGAGTTAGCATTCTCAAAGCAAACATCAGGCATTATCTTATACAGATATGCAATTACAGTTTCAACAAACAAAAAGTTCATTATCTAATTCCCTTACAACAAATGGGATGAAGTAATGCTACTGCTGTATTTTAGTCCATCTGAAAATACATGTAATGCTATAAAGGATTTTATATTTTAATATAGGAGGAATAAAGATAAAGAATTTAAATATATAGATTGAAATCTACAGAGTAGACAAATAGCTGAAGTTTCCAGGTCTTGGTGTCTCCAAAATCTTAGCTGGTTTGGAATTTTCTTGCTCAAATATATCCTTTTCTTGAAGAGAAACCTGATATGTAACCTTTTATAAGACATCTGCAGCACACATGCTTTTCCATACTTTGAAAATTAAGTACATTTTCCTGCTTTGTTTTAAAAAGAATGTTCTATTTTCAACTTTCATAAAGATAACACCCTTTTATTACTAATCAAATAAAAAAATATGTAATAAAAAGGTTAAATTTACTGATGAAGGACTTAATTCCCAGTGAGATCTATTTCAGTTTTAGAAAGGCTCTGAAGACTGGTCAAAGGGAAGAGGGGAGGAGTGAAGCAACAACCTATGGGGCCTGGTGACACTGAAAGAAGACAACCATTTCTCATTCCAGCTTTCTCTGAGGTCATCATTTAAGTCATCAACATATGGTGTTTTTTCTAGTCCATGTCTTTTTCATTTTAGTTGTTTTATATTTCTAAAGAAAATATGAACGCGTAGTTTCCTTCTAGTACAGCATACAAAAGCAATAGGCAAAGTGATGCAAGCTCTGCAAGTTAGTAATAGGAGAGGCAAAAAGGGATAGCAGAGATACAATGCACATGGTAAAACACATCCAAGTGAAGGCATTGGTTAGTATTCTCCTCCGGGTCACTGAAACAGACAGTAAACAAGGCACATCCCAGCATGGACCACAGGTGCACACTCATCGAGTTTCCATGTGATATCAGACTGGGAGGACTAGCTGATACACTCAAGGGAAACTCTGCCACTCAGGGGAACCTAGATGGGCTGGAGGAATAGGCCATTGGGAATCTCATGCCACTCAACAGGGACAAATGCAGACTCCTGCAGGGAGGGAAGGAAAAGACCTGGCAGCAACAGAGGCCTCCCTGCGGAAAAGGTCACTGGCCTAGTGTCAGACACCAAGCTAAACAGGAGCCAGCAGCATGCCCTGGCAGCAGAGAGGGACACCAGAACTCTGGACTGTGTTAACAGGAGCCCAGCCAACCAACCAAGGGAAGCGATCACCCCCCACTGGCCAGCACCCATTGGACCATGTCAAGTTGCTGCATCCAGTTTTGGCTCTCCCAGTCCAGGGAGGACACTGATAAACCAGAGTGAGTCCAGGAAAATGCCACCAAGACACTTGGAGATGGAGCATCTGCTCCATGAGAGAGGCTGAGGAAACAGGGTTGGCTCAGCCTGGAGTAGAGACAGCTTTGGGAGGGCAAAGCAGCAGCCACACTACCACCTCTTGAGGAGGCCATCAAAAACAGAAGCCAGGCTGGTTCGAGCAGAACACAGTGGGAGGACCAGACACAGAACTGAAATGAGAGGTTCCACTGGATGTAAAAAACAGATTTTCCATCATGAGGCCAGGCCTAAGCAGCCTGCTCCTGACCTCCAAGCTGGTCCTGCTCGCAGCAGGAGCTTAGACTAGAGAGCTCCTGAGTTCCCTTCCTGCCCAAATTGTTCTGTGGCCTATGAAGTGCTGCTCACAGAAACACACATCCTGCAGGAAAGCTTTGAAATACAACTTCAGTAACTCCATTAATGAAGATGTGGATTGTGTGCATTGACAGTCAGAATAATACCTAAAACAATTGGTAAGGTGTAGCCAAGTATCCCAGTAAGACAGCAAAGTTAGAATATTGCATCTAATGTTATAACCAATTTTCTTTATTTTATACAGTTCAGAAGTTCCTTTCCATGCAATGCATAAACCCCAACCATGCAACCTAGCGGTAAGGCTCTCTTGCGAATCCACTTTGTTCAAGAACAAAGAATCCAAAGAAGATGCAAGCACACATACATCTACATAAGGGAAAATTAAGAGGTCAGCGTCAAAGCTTTCTTCCACAAAGGAGATGAACTTTCACGATATAAGAATAAATTTCTTATTAAGAGGAACTTTTAAAAATGCTTCAGAAATCTGAAAAATCAAAGGCTTTTGTATGGTAGTTAGCTGTGGCGGCTGTTTGGTTCTAGAAAGCCAGAAAACTTGGACCCCTATCTGTCCCAGCACCTACATGCACAAGTGAAATGGGACGTTTTGAAACGGAGAAAGTGTCAGCATTAACAGATATGCATGTCTTTACTAATGCTTTACATGAAATGGAAGTCTTTTGTTTCACCCTTCATCTCCAAAAACTGAAGAATGTGCCTTCACGTAGCCTTGGACAGAGACAAGAGAATAGGGACAACCTGAATAGAACTTGATAGCCTGGGCAATGGCAATAAGAGATGGTCAAACTCTCTTTAGACAGGCAGCATATACCTCCACTTTTGCAATACCTGAGTAGATGCTTTCAACACACCTAACGAATCATTTCATACCAAACCCAAGAATCTTCTGAGACAATTAACACAGTATTTTCTTCACCTCATAACTCCCTATACAACGCTACTGTACATTGTTAATCACCTATCCCATTTCACACCAGAGCTGACTGCGTTTTGCAGTGGGATTCGCGTATTAAGTTCTGCCAGTTCCAGCACTACAAATTCGAGATTATCATAATTATAATTCCAGGATGCAAGCTCTTATATTAAAAGTACACAGTTATTACTATATGGTTGATTAAAGTATTTGCTTTATGAAACACTTCAGACATGCTATAATCACACTAATAAGCACCGCACGGCATGTCTTATTGCATGCATTATATGACAGAAACTATTACACAGTACAGGTAAAATCCTTTTAACCTTTCAAAAAACAATGCGTACTCTTCAAAAAAGAAAGCATAATTCCAAGCTAGATTGAGAAAGCCCAGTACAAATAGGTGGCATTTTCTGATGAGTGCTAAGCACAGGAAAGAAGGTTGGGAAGGAAAGATGTCATTAAGTAACTTCCAAGTTACAGTCCATAGCTCCCATTTGCAAAGTATACAGAGTAGCAAGAAAAATAAAACAGAAAATTGGAATGATGTTATGGAAGCCAAGACCAAAGATCCAATTAACTTATCTTTCAAGGCTGTAATGTAATTTAAACATCCTTCACCATTCAAATAAATAATGGGAGATTGGGAATGGTTTTTTTTAATTGATCATTGCATCATCAAATTGGTTCACACACATGGTTAAGCTCACATACCACTGTTATATCACATTCCATTAAAAACAAAAAAATCACAACACATTGAACAACTTGGACTTTGTAATCTAAGGAAAGACTCAGAATGACGCTCTTTGTTTTCAGATGGCCTATACAGGGGAGCAAATAAATGACTTACTAATCCCATAGAAAATTTCCACACAGGCTTCTGTAATGTGTACTTCTACAAAATTAACATTTGACCCCTGAAGACGTACCTGGAGCTGAAAGACTGATGCAAAATTAGTCTTTGATCCAGCATATTGCTTTCCTAGTTTTCTGAGTTCATTTGTTTATTTTGCAAAGAAACATGTTTCTACTACTAGCACTACAGTTGTACAAGTAATATGCTAAACTTCATAATGCCATTCTCTGTGTTTCCTCAAAACTGCAAGCTAATAAAAAGAAACATCATTAACAACAAAAAGGATGACAACGATTGCAGTTTGTTTTCTGACAAGGAATAGAAAATTATATAATGAATGAGTTGAGTTTAAGCTTTAAAATGACTGATAATAAATATGGGTCACTACCGTGTCATTTTTGCATATTCATTTATCTGTCTACAGCCGCATTCCTTTCAGTTATGATACTCTTTTCAGCAGTTTTAAATTCAGAATAAATTAAAACCTTTGAAAAAATATGTAAAGCCTTGAGAAAATGTGTACAAATATGGACTTAAACAGTTTGCCCAGCACAGATTTAAATACAAAATAAGGGTACTAGTATAACCATAAAAATGTCCTGAAGCAACAAGCAAGACACAAGAATGAGAAGGTAAGAAGGCCGAAGCCTTGTTATCAAACAACTCTCAGTGCTAGAGACAAGGTAACCTGCAATACAGAACATTAATATCATTTACTTCTAAAGAAGTGTGATGCTACTTTATGACTCTGTAAAATTAAGTTACTTCTGACTTCACAGAGCATAAAGTCCTTCTTTCCCATCGTACCATCCGTTTCACAAAAGTAGACCTTGTGCCCAAGAATGGGCACACGTGCTCCCTCTGATTCCTCAGGAGAGGGTACAAGCACAGCTGCAGTTCAGCATTCATCCAAGTAAACATGCTATCTAGCAAGCCCTGCAATTATAAATGTAAAAAGAAAATTATACATAAGGCATGAGATGCAATGCATCCCAGACAAGCAAATATATCTGTTCCCAAGCTTGGAGTAAGAGAAAGGTGACTGTACTACCTGAACTACAGAAACACCTGCAAATTCCTGTTCTCCCCCAAGACCACAAGATCTCGAGACCAAGAACTCAAACATTAGTTAGAAACAGAGAGCAAAAGAAACTTACCACTCAAACACAGCACAGTTGTCAACAGTTGTAGACATCCAGTTAAACACAAAGAATGAAGATAAAAACTAACGTAAACAGTAGTCACACTGGCCCAATAGATGAGTCCTCACTTAAAAACATGAGCAATGGGAAGAAGGCTCAGAAGGAGGTCAAAGTAATCAGTTTTGCATCAGCTGAAAATAAATGCCTCCTCCTTGGAAATACAAAAAGTGAGCTCTGCTTTAACAAGCCAGAGGCAACAGTCATTGGCCTGCTAGAGATGAACAACGGAGAGAGGACACAATGCCCACAAAGGGCATTCAGAGTTGAACACAATAAAGAAAAGACAGCTCTCCAAGGAATCCACTGACAAAAATCAAACTCTCTGAGCAGGAAAGTTGTGCCTCAGACATTCCACACAGATTTGGAAATATCCACAGAGACCTTTTGGGAAAGACTACCTTTTTCTAGATCAGCATGACGAACAACGCATGAAACAAAGAATTTGCAAGAATGAATGAAAGGTGGTTTTATGGTGCAAATGTACAAAACAGATGGATCCCTGAGATGTCACACTGAAAACATATATAAAATTTAGAAACACCTTTTGTAAGGAAAGGACCTAAAAGGAGGATCTAATTGAAGACCACATGGAGATACTAACTTCAAAAACTAAATGAGCAATGCTAAACATATAATACTTTCTATTTTGAAAATATGCCATTCAAATTCACTGTGAAGACACTTTTAAAAACAGCAATTACAACTGTGGAAGAAAAAAAAGGTGATCTGGGTACAGAAGCAGTACATCTGATGTTTCAAAAGTTCAGGAACCAGAATTTCAAACAAGTAACTAAAACTATAAACCATATCTTAGTACTTGTTATCCTCCTTGACAGCCAGCTGAGTTACAACAAAAACAAATGTAATAAAGAATTCCTTTTTTAAAAAACATTCTTTCACAAGTTATATCACCAGTAATTACTAGCTCTTGGACTAGGAAGGATGGCATCCCCTATAATCAAATAATAAACCAAACAGATATATAAGAAACTATGTTTCAGTGACTGTAAGGCAGGGGGTTCTTTGCCAGCTATACTAATGATGCACAAAAAAAGGGTCAAGAGTAAGTTTCTTAGCCTTCAAATTACTGCATGAGACACATGAAAGATTTGAATAATTATGTTCTTTATGAAAATATCTGACAGCTCCCAAAAGTTCACTTTTAATACCAAAGCACAGCAGAAGCATTTTTCAAAGCTTGCTAACCAGACTGTAAGTCAAAAAGGTATGTATGTATGAGGTTGTGCTTGCAATCACTACTTTTACAAAATGCCTACTGCCCCTATTAATAAGAGGCGAATTTTTAAAAGCATAGTTATTTTCACCAAGTAAGAGATTAACACCTTTAAAAATCTTGGCATTTCTCTATTTCATTTTTGGGCAGGAAAAAGTCTGTTTCACCTTTGTTGACAATTAGCTCTTTTGTAATCCTGTAATTTTCAGGAACAACTGGAGAACAGTTATTTGTTCAAACTTTTCAGAAAAGATGTCTGTTTCTAACACATAAAAATTTTTGCACCAACTTTATTAGATTTTTATAGAAAGTGTTTAGCTGTATTTATATTTGGGGCAAATATCCTCTGGCACTGTATCAAGTTTCTTCCTCTTTCACAGAAGCTTTCCTCGACGGCCTCTCAGAATCAATAAACACCCAGTTACCTACTGCCAATATTTAATTAGGTCGGCATTAAGTTTCCCTGCTTGTTAGCAGGGCTTCCCATCAAACTTAAGGAAGTTCTTCCTTATAAACACGAAGCTCCAAATAGGCCTAGATCTTCACCTGCTCAGGGTCTAGGACCAAAAAATATTTTAGGGTATACTTTACACTGAAAAAGATAGCAGTATGCTTACTTTATTCCCCTATGTTAACTCTCGTTCTTGTACCAATGCTTCCTCGCATGGCAGATAAGGAAAGCACGCCAGCCTTCCCAATGAAACACCTTTTCACAAAGGTGTTTCACAGTAGGCTTTGGAAGCAACACCAGATAAAATGGGTTTCTCCTCTATCCATGAGCGCCTCCTGCATGACACCGACACCGCTCTCCCGCGGTGCGGGATCTGCAGCTCTGCCTGCCCACCGCCGGCGTGACTCAACCCTTTTCGGTGCATTCCCCAGCCGAGCGCCCGCGGTGACGGACTCCCGTAGCCGGAGCCAGCCGGCACCTGCCCCGCGCCAGCGCCTCCCCGGCAGTTCCCGCCCGAGCCGCAGGCGAACCGCAAGGCGACTGGCACCGCCGCGGGGATGCGCGGGAATCCGGGGAGGCGAGAAGGGTTTCATAAACCAGTGTCACAACTTGGCTTTCCGAGCTAGGCAGAGATGCCGGAAAAGCCGGTTCCTGAAACACGACAGACAGGCGGACGGTGGCGGCCGGGCTGGCTCTCGGCGTTATGAGCCTGGTGGCCCCCCGGGGGAATCACGGCGGGTCCCCGCGGCGGCTTTCCCCGGGCTGGGCTTCCCCTGACCCTGCCCTGTGCACGGGCGGCCGCAGCCGCGGCGACGAGCACTGGCGGCGGGCAGAGACGCCGCCGCGCTGCGGGAAGGGAAGGAGCCACGCCGGGGCAGGGCCGCCTTGCGCCCTTCCGACAGGCCTGGCCGCGGGAGCCCGCCCGTCAACAGCGCCTCCGCCCAGCCCGGGGGGCGACACCGCCCCCAGCCGGGACCACGGGCCCGGCCCGTCGGGGATCGGGCCGTCCCCCGGCGAGGGGCGGGGGCGGACAAGCACACGGCCTTCCCGGCCGCCACGGCCCTACCCCGCACCCTGCGCCGCAACACGGGGCGGGCCGGGGGCTCCGGCTCCGCCGCGGGAAGTGCGGCCCCGATCCCGGCCGGCACCAGGAAGCGGCACCTCCACGGCACGGCGGGGCAGGGCAGGGCACGGCACGGCACGGCACGGCACACCGCCCTCGCCGCTGAGGCGGGTCTCGCTGCCTTACCCGCTGCAGAATCCGCCTGAACATGGTGGCAGAGCGCGGATGCCGCCGGGCGGCCTCGGCCAGGCCGAAGGGAAGCCGCGGGGCCCCGCGCAGCGCCACCCCCACCCCGCAGGAGCCCGGTGCGGCCCGCTCGCCCCGTGACAGCCGCCGCGGCCGGGGAGGCGGGGCCGCCGCCGCGCCGCGCCCCGCCCCGGGGAGGGACGGGCCCCGTGGGGACGGGGCTCCGGCCACCGCCCGGCCGCGGGGCAACCGGGGGAAGGAAAATGGGGTAGAGAGGTGTAGGAGGCGCCGGGCGGCGGGGGCTGCCCCGCGGGACGGAATGGGGTCTGTGCCCGATGGCCTCACGGGGGCCCAGGCCGCCCGCCGCACCGGCCCAGCGCCGGAGCTCTCGGTGAGCTCTGCCCGGAGTCTCCGCCGTCCGAGAGGGGTCCCGGCTGCTGAGGGCAGGGCGAGGAAGGAGGGAGGGCGGAGGTGTCTGCCCCTCGCCATCGGGCTACAGTGCCGCGCAGCCCGGAGGAAGCCGGGCCGGCCCCCAGTTCTCCCCTCAGGGTTTGCCCCCGGTGCCCGACAGCTGCGGCCCCTCGCTACTGTCATTACTCTGGCATCGGCCGGGAGAAGGGAAAAGACCGTAGTTTGAACTTGCATCTTTGGGCTCACTGGATGAGGCAAATCGCAAACGTAGCGCCGTGTTACTTTGTTACTCGTGCGGCACTTAAAGTACCGAGAAATGCGCGCTCAGTGAGGGTTGTCGAAGCACACTTGTTTGGATAACTGGAAATGTAATTCTGAAGGAGCAGTTCTTTCCTTCAAGCCCTCAAGTGAAAATACTATCTTGTGGCATGAGGTTGTGTTTTAAATATCAGAAAAGGACATTCTGCTTGCACAAACACGCACCTACCTTCCAAAAAAAAAGCCTCTACAACCCAAAAGCATCAGTTTAATTGAGAAAGAATCTCTACCTGTAGGTGCTGAGGCAAAACCCCACATCAGACATGGAGTTGCTGGAACACCACTACCCTCTAGAATATGCAATTCAACACGTTACAGTTCCCTGTTCTATCCTAAATCTGCAATTTTGGATGCAAGACAAAGGGTCACAAGTAAATAATAAACCTGGTCAATGAGTAATTGTGTCGACTAGAACAAATATCATAGCAGAGCACCAGTTGTGCTGTGAAGATCAAAAACATTTTTCCACTCAAAAGTTGACATTTCCAAGCACTCTAAAATCCTTAGACTTTGTGTGAGTTACAAGCACATGACCAGAAGGATTTGGCTGACGCAGCTTAAAGCTTGAGGCAAGGCAGCGTTATTAGACTGAGCTCATGTTTGCTCCTGCTACACGTTCCAGTGTGTTTCTTTTTAATGTCATTGGGTCCACAACTGAGGTAGGTTAAGAGCACACACACAGTGGGTAATGGCTTCAGCTGATGAACGGTGACATCTTTGGTCACACCCAAGACATAATTTTCATGTGTCCATAGTACAAAATAGCTTTGCAATTTGGCAATAAGGTTTGTTTCTGATTTTTGTACATAGGATTAATCATGGGAATAGAACTGCTTTTGTGGAGCTGTATTGATCCTTAAATATCTAGGCAGGCTGTAGACATTTGCTCTAAAGCTAATCAAAATGACTGCAAATTTTAATATCTCACTCCCTTTACCAGATATTTCAACAAGAGCGAGTGACAGCCTAGGCCATGAACTCCTGGAGTGCTCAGTTTGCCATACCCAAGTAACTTAAGCAGCCCATCTTCGCAGCACATTTTTTACTCTCCTAGGTTAGCAATTCATGAGTGCTCAGAGGAAGATGATAGAGATTTGAGGACACTAGTTAAAAGTCTTACATTGGAGAAGGATTTTCTTAGACAAGTCTTGCAAGGAATACATGACTGTGGATGTTTGAGTGAACACATGCATCTGTTTCCCTGTCCAACCACCACTCCTTCAGTAACTTAACAATTCATGGGCCAATTTCAATCAAATACAACAGAGCCAGATAAAGCTCAAAGATATGAAGTTCCTACAAATTTAAATAGGTGGCCAGAGAGAGGAGAGAGAGACCCTATTGATTCCTGCCTGCAAGGAAAGACTGCAGTGTGACAGCCTTTGTTACATACCAGAGAATGCACATAAAAAATTCGCCCTTGGGGCAGAGATCTAGGGGGAAAAATATTAAATCTGTCTCATTTCCAGTGTAAGTCCTTGGTTTTAATTATTCTGCATATGGTAATGCTTATTAATTCATACTATGGGCTGTCCTAGTATTGAAGTCTCAGGCTATGCTAGTATATAGGCTGTGTCCTCAGGCAAGGGAGCTGTAAATTTTCACTTCATTCAAGTTCATAAACTCTGTGAAGGGTTTGGTGACAGGGGGATTAAAAGGTGCCTTTTTAAGGAGTCCATTGGCAGTGGAAAGTCTCAGATTACAATCACAGGAAAGATTTTTCAGAAACTAGGTGGGAACAGACACCTTATCCTCTAAACAGAAGCTGAAGGCTGAAAGTCTGAACTATATCAACCTCTTGCACACCTGTTAAAGCCAGCATGCCTTTATTTCAGTAGAGAACTGAAATCAGTCTTTTGACTGTACAAGCAGTATTCAGGATGCCCCTGTGAGCACCAGCACCTCTCATGTCTTCCAACAAATAACTGCTGGGTTTTATTGGGGTTTTGGGGGGTTGTTGTTTGTCTACTTGTTTAAATGGCTATGCATATAGCCAAATAAAAAGCAGTGATTTCTGGACCATGGCTCACAAGAATTGGTGTCCACACAATCTTCTACCACAACTGAGGGCTACAAGGAGCCACCGTCACCTGGTATAAAATGGCAAGGAACATAATGTATATCCATAGCTTGCTTAGACTTGCGGCCTATAAATTTGCAAAGTTTCTGGGCTATTGACATACGTGTTTTCAGTGTTTATAAAGATGATTATTTTCAGTCATGTAAATTCTTGATCTCAAAATCTCTTGGTTCATGATACGCTACACTGGAAAAGTACCCATTTTTTCAAGATGTTGATTTAAGTATCCTATTTATAAAATCAGCCTCCAACTAGTTTTCTTTTTCCTAACTCTTTAACTGTACATTTTTGACTGTCACTATGTGCTGTTCATATACTTTCAGCAAATAGCCTTCAAATTTACCCATAACTTTTTCTGAAGTTCTCTCCCTCAAGTTAAACTCTATGAAGCTCAGTTGAGCACAGGTTGTTTAAAGGATATGGTTTAGCTGACATGGTGGTATTTGGTCAAAGGTTGGACTTGATGATCTTGGAGGTCTTTACAAATCTTAATGATTCTATGAAAAGCATATGACAAAATTTGGAAGATTTATGAAGTGCAGATTTGGGAAAAAATGCATTTTCAACTGAAGGCAGAGCTGCTTAGCAGCACAGATGGGCCACTGCTATATAATGGGGGTACATGGACCTTGCCAGACAGTGCTAAGGCTGGTAGCTGCCTCCCTGCCTGTCACCTGTATATATAGGGTACATCTGCTCCACAGTAGCCATAGGAGAACTATGATATCCACTTAAGAACAGCTAAAAGGCTTTTCAGAGATCTCAAAATATGAAAATCTGTATTCGTTACTGATCTTACTATTTATGTAGGAATGTACTTTAAAATGGACAATGGTTAAGCGTTAAAATCTATCTTGCCTTCAAAACAGTTTGACAGTTTTGACTGAAGTCTCAGTATTTTGTTATTGAACTTTTGTTTCCCTCTCAACTTTATTAGGAGAAACAAATGCGTTTAGCCTGGAAAAATATTTAGGGCGGTTTTAAAGTGGTGTTAGCACATCAAGATTAACTTGTGGCTTTGGTCACTAGCGTATAATTTTGTACTCAGCCCAAAACTGGTCCTCTGAGTAACATCCCCCAGCTATAAAAAAGGAAATACTGATACCTCTCTATTTGAAAAGAAATTGGAATCTTGTGATGAAGAGCATTATAGAAGAGTCCAATATGACTACTAATATTGAATAAATTAGCAAATTTATTGGCAATCAGTTAGGTGATAGTAACCAAATGATTTATGAGCAGTGAAAGACATGAAGTCTATTGTCCCATGAAGAACATATCCCACAGCTTCACCTTTACAGAAACTTCATCTTCTGTCTCTCCAAGGCCACTCAGGGTCCCCACCACACAGGATACAGGATGTCCTGTGGTCAGTTCAGAGCTGCACAGGAGCTTGACTTGCTGATCTTTCCAGTAGCATAAACATGGATCTTTCACCTCTACACAGTCATTAATTTTGTCAGAAACCCAAGAAATGTAAATGTCTTTATCTATGCTTGTTTCAATTTAGACATAAACTGCCATATGAGTTCAAAAGGTATGGAGCGGGGAGCTGAGGGAAAGGACATTGAAAGTCACAAGAGGTCACCTCTGCTTCCCTTAGGAGCTAGGTGAAAACCAAAGGATGGTTTTAGTCTACTCTTGAACTAGTCACAAATGGTTCCTGACCCATTCCCTTCTCACTCTCCCTTGCCATCTCCCTTCTCAGAAAAATAACATCTCTTCAATTCTTCATTCCTGGTACTGAAGAGGTTGGCCAGAGCATCAGTACTTCACCCTGCAAGTGTTAGAGTAAGTGCGTTTGCTCAGCTGCTTTAGAACCAGGCTGACTCTGTGATGATGACTGGAGGCCAGCTCCTGTGCTACAGAAAGCCTCTTTCAAGTCAGTGCAATTAGTTGCATGAGTAACGAGCATGTGTACTAATAAGGGCTAAATGGCTAACATTAATACCAAATCCAAGATCTCAAAGTCATGACTTCATTCTAGTGTTACAGAACCTGAATGCTGGAAAATTTGCACAACTCTCCCCAGGAAACTGTAATTAAGGACAGAAATAACAGAATTATCTCTATTAAAAAACAAAAAAAATTGCTCTAGTCACTGATTTTTTTCTATTCACCTCAAGACTGAATCCCTGTGTAGTCTATGCCATGTAGCTTTGGTGGAGTAGCTGGACAGACAGGCACTGGAACTAGAGAAAGCCCAGCAGCATGCAAGAGAACGTAAGTCATAAATATGTATGAGTTCATGGAAAAAATAAACCTGATATTAATATAACCAAATCTGAGATGGAGAAGGTCTGCTGCTGAGTCATGCAGAGCACTCTTTGCCAAATGCCTCAGCTAAGAAATTATTCTACATAAAGTTGAAAGCCCACCACAAAACAAACAGTTCCAAATTCCACCATAAAAAGCTGTGGTGATACCATGGCCATTCTGATCCAATTACTCCAGAGACATCGGGACTTGTTGGTAAGTCTCCTAGGCACTTTCCAGTTAATGGCACAGAAAATGGGTGAAAATGAACAAGAAAAGAGGTTTGTGGAATTCCACTCCAGACTAAAATTACAATATTTTAAAGAACAGATTTTTTGGGGTTACTTATCTTCTCACTTTGGCATATGCTAACATACATGTGTAATTTCTCTTTCCCTGCTCTTAGACACGAACTTACTCATCTCCATCAGTCTAGGCATGTTTGAGACTATTTCAAAAATTCTGAAGCAAAATGCTTGAAATGCCAAATGAAATAAGTAGGGGAAATAGTTATGCAGGTTGCAGGGGATGTCAGTATTACTGATTACTAAAATTAACCTTAGTAGGACTTTCCTAGTTACAGCAGAAACATAAAATGAATTTTCAGTGTCACGTATAAAGACTTAATGATAGTTGTTATGGGCATCATTTTGGTTACCCTTTTGCATATCTACAAAAAATGCTGAAGGTCTGACTTGGGTTGTTTTTTTCAAACAAAAATCCAACTAAATGCATTAACAAGCTTTTGCTTGGTAGTTTTGGTTTTGGTTTGGGTTTTTTTTTGGGGGGGAGTGGGGTTTAATATAGGAAAGTCCATACAGCACTGATTCCAACACTCTGAACATTAATGCTTTATTTGTTCATGGCTTTGTATATAAACAGATGCAATAAATGCTGGCTTTGTTGAGAGTCACTGTGTACATGCATTGCATCAGCAATTCAGTTAAATATTTTTAAATGGCCAGAATACAGGCCACTAAATAAAGAGGGCAAATTTTAACTATAAAAGGAGTTTGACTGGCTTTCTTAAAACAGTAAACAAATACTCCCATAGCATTACACTAATCACTTAATGCTCAATGGCATCTGTTATTATAAAGTTAACCTCTCAAAGTCTTCTAGATTTGTATTTTAATGTTAGAAGTTTACTGCATCTAGAAACCAAAATGCTATTTTTATGCTGTACAGCATTACACTGCTAAATGCTGGCTGGCCAGCCCTTGATTTTCTTGCAGTACTAGCCAAACCTGTCTATGTAGCAATTGTAGTAATGATTTAGACATGAGGAAGAATCTTGGGTGTAAGTAAAGGAGGATTAAAAATCTCTCTTGCTAAGAGGTTTAGGTTTTGTGGTTTTTTGAGCTACAGTGTTCACACTAAAAGCATAATGAGCAGGACTTTTCATTCATCATCTTCTTCTCCTGGCACAGAACAGGTAAGATTTGTAATTTCATAAAATACTGAAGTAAAAAAAAAACAAAAACAAAAACAGAATGTCGTGGTTTGAGAGCCCCAAAATCCAACAAACAAACAAACAAACAAAACAAAAAACCAACCAACTAAACAAAAAAAAACCAAACCAACCAAAAAAAAACAAACAAAAAAACCCCCACAAAAATAACCCACAAAAACCACCCACCTACTTTTTTAATGGAAAACAAAATGTATATACTAAAGCCTAAGGCAAAGAGGCACTGGGAATCAATGAAGAAAAATAACAAATGCATTTCCTGTGGGATGATGAAATGCTACATTTATATAGTTATCAAGAATCAACCCTTCAACAGCTGAGGCTTCCCTGTCATTAATGCCAGCTACATGCATTACTGGGTCAACCAACAATATAAATTTAATCTGGAACAAATACACATGCACCACTGAATTTCTCTAACTTCTGAGCTAAAAAGAGTGTGAGTTACCGTGTTAAAGCAGCTTTATACTTTCTGTTGGCTATAAGCTGATTGCAGGCAAAAATCTCCCCCATCAAATCCATTTAAAGCTAGCCAGAAGAAAGTTATTGCTTTAAAACAATTTTAACACATTTCGTTAGGTAGAATAAATTTGCACAAAACCTGGAATTTTGCTATTTGAGCTAGTAACTTTTCTGATCTACTGTTAAGTACTCTAAAGCCAGATTTACCAAGCCACGTAACCACAGCCTGGTCTCTATACCTCTCTTTTCTTAGTTGATTGTTAGCTGTAATGGTAAGAGCAATGCCAATGATGCATTTGCTCCAAAGAAATAAGTATTCACTCCTTACTTCCAGCCTGGCATTATAATGATACTGAAATGGCTCCTCCAAAACAGGATATTATATATTGTAGAAGGCTATAGCATAAGCCATCTCTGCCTCAAAAAGTTTTAAAACCAAATATGCAAGAGAAGAATCATATAAAGAAAAGATTTTTTTAAGATTTAAGATTACAAAACCAATTAAAATCATCCAACCTGAAAAAGTTCTCAGTGGTGATTAAAGCACTTGGCTAGAATATGTGTTTAGTGCACCAAAATCTCTGAATAAGTTTGCCAGGTGATTTGGATGAGCAAGAAATGGAAATGTGTATTATTCAGTGTAGACTTTGAAGTTAGGGTATTTTATTTACATTAGACATTTCTGATCAGATATAGAGATTTCCCATAGTGAATAATAAATCCCTTTTTTTTGGCAGGCAATTGGACAATACTAATTTGCATAAAAATCCTTAATTTTTAAGCCTGTATACCGTATTCACTGACCCTGGCAGTATAGCTGCAAAAATATAAGGGTAAAAATGTCATTTGTCTTTAGGAAGGAGGCAAGGGTCATCTACTGCTACAGCATTTCTCAGCTGTCCAGCAATATGATGTCCACAGCCAATTTGTACAGGAAATCCATTTTATTGCCTGGCCTGAGGCTGAAAAAGAAATGAGCAGGAATTCAGTGGTTCAAGACATTCAAAGAAATCTCCCAATAGGTGTCAAATATTGAAGGCTGGACCCTTGGCTCCCTTGCACACAGTGGGACCCGACCACAGTGAGGTGTTGAAATCAATATTCCAGTCTACACTAAGGAAAGACAAGAATCGTTACACAGGATTCATGACTGGGCAAGGCTTTTTTGGTCATCCTGACTTGATTTCCATTAAGGACTGGGGTTCCTGTTAGGTAGAATCATAGCTTGGGGCTCTGTTGACATGGAAAGGCAGATAGTGTGTGCATGTATCTGTCAGAGAGGTGTATGAGACCATAGCCAACCACTCAACCTGGTTGAGTGTGGGAACCAGAGGGAATCCTCCAGTTGCACAATGCAAGGGCCTTGCTCTGAGGTCTCAAAAGGAGGCCTGTGCCTTATAAATACAAGGGATCTAGAAGGAAAAAAAATACACTGAGTGTCACAATCTTGTACTCTAAATATTGGGGTATTAGATATGGAGTCAGTCTCATGGGGGCTTTGCAAGGAAGGGCCCTAAAACAGAAAGGAGTTTTGTGAAGTGATGGGTAATTAGTTGCAATAAGCAATTTACTGAAGTGGCCCATGAGCCTTACATTTTATAAAGGATCATTTGATGTTTAAGTACTATTTTTATGAATGTAAGAAACAGCAGATATTAAAAGGTGCTCCCAGATCTGAGCAGAAATTGATGCTGAATGAGGTTACTAAACTGAAATTTTTTAAGAGTATCAAAGATATTTTAAACAGATGTTGCAGTCAGAAATTCAAATTGTTGTTTGCCATTAAAGATGTTGGTTTCCTGATGTCTGCCATGCACAAAGAAAAAGTGCTGGCTACTATAGCAATCTCTGCATCACGAAAACAATTACATGATTTTAATAGGTCTGTTCACTTTCAACTGTCAAGGTCCTGGCTATTTCCTATCAAGACAAAACTATGTAAAGGCTAGAGTTTTGTACAGTTACTATTTGCTCTTTCACACTGACCTTTTAGGACCGTTTAGTACCCATCCAGAGGATGGCTAGGATTTTAGCTCTACAAGTTACACTCCTTTGCATCTATATGGTCATCACACAAAACTTGAACCGCCCAACAGCCTGCAATGGGTGGGGAGGCCTCTGGAGCTTCTCTGTTCTTCTCCAGAGCTATCTCCCAGCAAGGCTCTCTCTTCACCTCTGGTCTCACTGAATCCTCCCTTGAACCCACCAAATGCAGTTTTGCTAGGGTCTTTAGCATGCCCTTCTTCCCAAATGTGTCCCTGTCGGTTCTTTATTTGTGATACCACTGGGAACATCTGCTTCCTCCACAGTGGTTTGTGTCATTCTCTGAAAGTTGAGCTGACACAGGCTGTGCCTCCATGGCAGCATGCCTCCATCAAGAGACTACATTCATCAAGCAACACGCCAGGGGAGTGACACTGTCTCAAAATAAATCCCATTTCCTTTCCATATATCAAAGGATATTTCTAAGACCTACAACTGATGGCAATACTTTTCTCAGCAATTGCAGCCCGAGAAACAAAAAACTAGTTATCCAGTCCTAGGCAAAGATGCTGAAAGAAAACTATTGTCATCTGATGGAGATAATGTGTCACGGTAGTCCCTGCTAAAGCAGAGGATCTCTGAGCCATTCTACCCTTCTACCTCTACCAGCACTGCCCAAAGGGCAGATCATACAATGATTCCAAGTGCCTTTTTGAAGCATCTCTAAGTATACCATTTACCTGGAGATTTTGTTGTTATTTATCCCTGTCATCCTTAGCAATTTACATTTAATGAGTATACTAGATGTATTTTTGTGGCTGATGCTTCACAGCAGGAAATAAAAAATGCTTAACTGTGTCTGGAGAGCCTTCAAGGGGATCCTCATCCTATGTTGTACCTCAGACCATTCATCCTCTTTCCAGGAAGCTGCCAAGAACCTTCTAATTTACTCTTACCACTCCTTTTTTCTTATTTCATTGCACTCTTGACACATAGTCCTATGCTCGTAAACCAGGCAAACCGCTTATGCATGGTATGTCCAACACCACTACAGAGTAAAGGCAAAATGGAGGGTGGGTTTCCTCCAGCCCAGGAGCTGTTTTGCCCTATTCCCTGCTAGAAGTCGGTTGCCTACCAAAAATGCTTCTCTTCTTTGAACTTTGGTGTAAAGTTCAGGTCAAATGCATCTGCAAAGCAGTGATTTTTAGAATAGTACAAAACCAAGAAATTTATCATTTTTCCAAGTTATACCTATACAAGGAAGATGTGAGGAAAAAGATGCAGGGGGCTCCTATAACTAGCTAAAAATCTATTAAAGTCTTTCTGGGCTTGCCACAGCACAC
The DNA here is from genome assembly GCF_003984885.1 of Neopelma chrysocephalum. Taxonomy (NCBI): domain Eukaryota; kingdom Metazoa; phylum Chordata; class Aves; order Passeriformes; family Pipridae; genus Neopelma; species Neopelma chrysocephalum. Next base: position 11,759,884 of record NW_020897714.1, read on the forward strand.
AGGCTGTGAGTCACAACTCCCAAGGCTTCCAGTTAACAACTAAAAGGGAGAAATGATCATAACGTTTTTCTCAGAGAGTGATTAAGACTGCTTTTAACAATGTAGTCATGCATGTACTAAAAGGGGTGATTCATTAGTTTCTTGGAAGAGGAGCATCTTCTTTTCTCAGTTCAGAAGCCAAAGGGATTAGCCAGTGCCCCATGAACAGGGCTGATTAGCATGTAGAAAGAGAGGAAATACTGGCAACTTTTGTTCCTGACCCCACATCTGCAAAGCTCTTCTCATTAAAGCAAAAAGGAAATAGGAGAATTTTGTACTCAGAAGTGGCATTGTTTAGTGGCATAGTTTAGACTTTGCATAAGTCTGACACCTGAGCTGGCCACTAGCAGCTACTGGCAGCTCCCTCTCCTGCTTTGCAGTCACAGGTACCTGCAGCCAGCCCAGAGTATGATCTTCATGGCCCTGATGAACAGCCAAGATAGCAATACCAGCTGCTGTGCACACCACTTTCTGAGGTTGCCCTGGCATATACATGAGAAGTTTGTTCATCCAGATTTTTGTGGTGATTGCCTCTGCCGAAATAAAAAGGAACAGTTACAGGTAGAACTAACAAAGAGGATGATGACAATAATGGGGTTTTTTTATTTGAACCATAGTGTTGCTGAAATGAAATTTATACCAACTCCTCCCAACTTTCTACTATCTTAAGTTTGTTAATGTTAATCTTTTAAGATGAGGCCATGTGTACAGTAACAAATATGCCACTCCCAAGCCTTTTTAGGTTTGGGTAGCCCCACATTTTAAGGTATTCTTTGCAACACCCTGGTGTTGCAATACAGTAGTGTGATGGCATAACCATCTAAAGGTAATGCTGGGTTGTCTTGCAGTCTCCCTCCTGCAAGGAGAAATGATGTTGCCAAAGCTTATATGCAAAACATTTCCAACAAGCGGAAATTGATGGTGCTGTGTTTTCATCACAACAGGTGTGTAATTTATGATCAAGTACAAAGCAATTTTTTTTTCTGAAGAGACTAATCAAAATTGTCACATAAAAGACCTACATTTCTTTCCCCTTTTCTTAGAGTCTAAATATCAGATACAAGTATAACTTACATGCAACTCATTGTCCACGCTTCTTACTGTGGATTCATGTAATAATCATCTGGACACACTGTACTCAGAAAAGTGGTAGCAATTCCAAATTGATGCACATGACAGAACTCTGGCACCAGTTTAATTATGTTCAGTATCTGCAACACTAGTATATATGCAATGCCCTTGCATCCAAACAACCACCACACTATTCCTAAGTACACTTGTATCCTGGATTCTACTAATTTCATAGAAATTCTGCATCACTTATCCCTGGGCTAAGCCTTTGTCTAAGTGTTTCTCTCTCTGTTTTGCTTAGTTTTTCTTTTGACCTAATCCTGGCTACCCGTTTTTGCCTTTCAATGCTCTTCTCCGCTAGCCCAGGTTGCCTCCTTGGCTGCTACAGCACCAGATATTTAAGCAAAATCATTCATCATCTTCTCCCTTACTCATACCTCTTTTTCCTTGAAGAGGTCAGGGTGGGATGAAAGGAGATGCAGCCTCCACATGCCAGGACAACCCTGACCCACATGAAGTGTTTAAGCAGCTCTGAGGGGTGGCTAAGCAACCCCTGTGAGTACTTCCCTTCCCAAACACATTTGAGCAGTATCCTGCCCTGAACATGGCCTACCCTCAACTCTCCTGTACAGGTTAATATTTATTATCTGAAATCCCTTGACAAGTGCAGAGTATGCTTTCCATAATATAGGAGTGGAAAAAGAGTTTCTCTAGGTGCCTGTCTAGCTGAGTTCCTGATAAAAAGACCTCAGGGATTTTGGTTTATATTATTCATTATGTAAGAGTGCTTAAAGCCTTGGCTACAAAAATTCCATGCAATAGAATTCCAAACATACAATTTGAAGGAAGTATATCACTACTGAAGTAAGAAGTACTTGAAAAAAAAAAGGGGGGGTTTCAATTCAAAAACATGGTATTTTGAGCTAAAACAAGGATAAATTTTGTGGGTTTGAAAGTCAAAAAATTTCTCTTGAAAACTAAACAATTGAATTGAAATGCGGCCAGGGTTTCTTTTTGTTAAATAGTGGAATATATTGACTAAAAGAAGGATCTTCTGTAAAAAATCTCATATTCAGTCAAAAAGTTTAAATCTCCTGAATCTCCTGAATATATGCACAGCACATATTGGACACCAAATGAAATCATTCTCATTATACATATGTATATGACTCCTGAAGAGCAATTTATTCCATATAAAAACAGAGCATTATGAATTCCATATGTGAGGTGTTATGTAACTTATATTATTTTTTCTTTCACCATTATGCTTCAGCTTCCACCAAAGACTTCAAAGACAAACAAAACATTAGTCATTTAACTGGTGATATATAATACTCATATTTGTCATCTCTGGCAAGGTTCTGCTTTTAAACTTAAGTTAAAGCAATTAATTTGTGTCCTAAGAGACATAAGTACATAAATTTCACTGCAGCAGACCTCTGATAATGCTGAACACAGAGCAAGATCAGACCTTGGGAAGGAAAAGTGAGCACAGTGCTGAATGACTGCAGTGATTACTATTTTCTGTAACTCTTGAAAACGTGTATGCTACTCTTCTGACACTTACTTGGAAATGGCTGCATCATTTTAGCTAAAACATTTCCTACCTTCTCCCCTTGGGTCCCCACAAGAAACAGCCAAAGGCATTTATTTAGCATTGAAAACATTTGAACAATGTATTCACATTTAAGAAAGTATGGAAGAATTGAAAACAGCATAATTTAGTGGAAAAAGCTGGGCAGTCTTTTCCTAGGAGCTATTACCCGTGCCCTGCATAATGGAAATGTGGCTATTTTTCTTTATCAGTAATTCACTGCCCCTGTTACTCTGCCACTCTCTATAATGGTTAATATATAACTCACCAATGTGTCAGTTCTTCCCTAAAGTGTTACTTTCAGGCACTGCAGGGGAATTCCCTTTGATATCTGTGCCAGAGCAAAGGTACACTGGCAGCTGCAGTTTCACAAAGGGGAACTTCAGCTGCAAGGACAGCTTGGGAATGTCTGTCTCCCATCCCTGCCTTGCCTCCGGCTGCTTCTTCACACTCATGCTGCTCTGCAACTGTTGTTGGGTTTGTGCTGTAAATCAGGTCACTGAGCTGATCCAAATTAAAAACAGCCTTTTTTACTTACAGAGTTCTTAATACAGGTTGTTTTTGTTACCAGAACGATGCCGGAAACCACAGTGCTGGTGCAACTGAGGAGACAGGGCCCTGGGACAGAAAGGAGAGAAAAGCATTTGGGATAGTGGGCACTGGGGAGGAAGCATGCTTTATGGAACTGCTGGCTCAGATGGTGCCTCTTCCATTAATAAGGGTAGGATGCAGTCCAGAGGCTGTTGTCATAAACTATTAACAAACAGAAAGTTCACACACAAATGGATCACGCATTGTTTTTTAAAAAAAGACTACAATTAAACAGTAAAAATTGTTCCATGAGTGACTTCCACACAAAAAGTAACTACATACACAGGTGCTACAGAACGTGTGTGTGTGCATATATATATATATTTATACACACACACATGCATACACACATAAATGTATATTCATGCACATACACACACACAAAAACATCTCTTAATTTAAAAGAAGTGCAAAATCCATCTCACTTTAGCATTTTTGCCAGCCTTCAAAGCCTGCATGCAGCTCTGAGTCCCTGGATGGCTGGTTTGTAAAAGCAACAACCAGAAAAGCCTATAGAGGGAGCAGGTCGCCTTCTTTTCCTGAGCTAAAGGAGTTCTCAACCTTTAGCGACGACCCTGAGAGGATGAAAATGTCTTAGGAAACCCTGAGAGGATGAAAATGTCTTAGGGAGCAGAGCCCTATGCAAGGGCCAGAGCCAGTTGCCCTGCAAACAGGAGAAGCAGCAGCAGCAGAACAGGACATAGGCAAGAGAGCTGCTGGTCCATACCTGCCATCTTTTCCTCCTTCCCTCTTCTTCATGTTCACACTTTGTGCCCTACAGAGAATCAAGGATTTGTCAGTGTTTTCCCTGTTCTGCAGTCAGTGGGGTGTCCCAGCACTTCAGGCTGTTCTCTGCACTTTGCAGGATGGAGATTTGCTTGCTTGGAAGTTGAGCAGAATTTCATATTGCAACACCTATAACTGAAATAATAGAGCACTACCTAGAAGTAAGGGAAAAATGCAATCAGAATAGCCTGGTATTTCCTGTTGAACAAAAAGAATAACTAGAAAATGGCTAACCATGTCACAGATAACGTAAGAGAAGTAGTATTAAACAGAGACAACACTAAAACCGCATTCAGAAGACATAATATAAGAAATAGCAGAGTTAGTTATTGTCAGTAGAGGCTTTGTGACTGAATTAAACAGTATGTGTATTCAAATTCACATGTGCATACACAAAAATTTCTAGTAGTCTTTTACCCATGTATACCTGTATTACAGGTCCAGAAAGCTGGTAGTTATTTGTATGATTGCAAAGCCCAGAAGGCCTGTCTTAGACAGACTTGTATTTGCTGTGCATGACCCAAATCTGCACCAGGACCCTCTGTCTTACCATGTTTATTATAATGCAACAAAAGAGAGGGTTTTTTTTTCTTTTTCTGATTCTTTTTCTTTTTGAAACAGATAGGGAGCTGTGACCAAAAAAAGTTTAACAGAAACTGGATCTTATCAAACCAACCCAGTTTCAGCCTTAGAAACCAAAAGACTAGCAATTAAAAAATACCTGTTTGGGAACAATGACTTTATTGAGATTCTTGACTGAGTAGTATGTGTGTTCTCAACTTAAAAGTAACAACTAGAAATAAAAAAGTGGTGCACAATACATGGCAAATACACATGCATTATTTACTATGTTGCACCTGTGAGTTCTTGTAGAAAGGCTGGCCACCAGAGTGTGCACCAGATAACTTACATTCTGGTAAAAATCTAAGAACGGGTATAAAGCATGCAATATTTATACGTAAAAAATTACACTAAGAGCTCTTCCCCCCACGCACTAAGGTCTAATAATACTTCAGTGTTTGTCTCCTGGGAAGCAAGAGCATGTCTTAGCATTGCAACATAAATAGTTAAGCA
>NW_020897714.1:11765048-11939816 GCF_003984885.1 Neopelma chrysocephalum
TGCTTAACTATTTATGTTGCAATGCTAAGACATGCTCTTGCTTCCCAGGAGACAAACACTGAAGTATTATTAGACCTTAGTGCGTGGGGGGAAGAGCTCTTAGTGTAATTTTTTACGTATAAATATTGCATGCTTTATACCCGTTCTTAGATTTTTACCAGAATGTAAGTTATCTGGTGCACACTCTGGTGGCCAGCCTTTCTACAAGCTCAAAAGGATTTAGGAAGCCATAGGGCCCTGGTGCTTCATGGGTGTGTTTCCCATCAAAAATATCCTAATAAAGAGATCCTCGTCTATTTAGCCTGATAAAGGAGCCATGTCTCCAGGCAGGCATGACAAGTGATGAGTGCCTGAGCTGGGATGTGCTGCATGTCCTGGCTTAGGGCACATGCTGCTTTTTCTCCAAGCAACATGTGGGAGTGACAGACAGCATGTACCACTGCGACTATTCCTGCCTCCAGCCACAAAAGAGCTGCCACTGCAGCTCTGCAGCCGACGGCAACCGCAGCTGTTGAGGAGTGTGTCCCACACCCTCTGCAAACCCGTCTGAAGATGAAAAGTGCTGCATAAGCACCCACCCTTATTGTTCCTGGCAGAGCTGCATGGGGATATTGGCACCCAGGACCTGTGTGCATGGCTAACCACCAAGCAGCATGGAGCCTCTACTCTTAGAAGCACCAAGCAATACTCTCCAAATATATTGCTATTTGCAAAAGGAAGAGTCATTTTGACAATAATGTTTTTCAGTGACTAAGTGGCCAGGGTGTTGCTGGCATTAAATAGTTGGCAGAATTTTTACCATAAATATTTCTATCAGGCCATTGTATCTCAGCTGTAAAAACTTGTTCCAGGCTGGTATTTGACAAACAAGACCCAGCAAGATAAACCTTTTTTAAACACATTATGCTATTTGAGCAATCTACAGATATGTAAATCAAGAAGTTTGCAAGTATAGGCCCCATTGACAACTCTGCTGATTCTTCTTTGCTGATGCTATGGGCATTGGGATAAGTGAGCACTGGCCATCCGAAAGTGCTTGGTTTAGGGCTTTTGTTTTACCTCCAGATTCCCAGAATGGTTCAGATAAAAATGCTGGGGAGGCACAGGGCAGAGCAGACAAATTGCAGTCAACAAGGAAACACAGAGAAGAATTTACCCAGGTCTTTTCCTCCAGGAAAAAACTCACCTCCTGAGAATGCACATATAGCAAGACACAGATCACCCTTGTACACAAGTGAAGAAGAGCCACTGTTGGAGAGTCCCAGTGTCCTGTCTAGCCATATATATGCCTCCTTTCAGATCTGGAGCTAGCCAACTTTTCCAGGTAAGTGAAAGAAAAATTTCTATCTCAGAGGAAATATCTGCTGTTGCTGCAAAATTAAACCAGTTTCTTGGTCATAATGCCATTAACACTGCACTGGCTACACAGTCCTCTTGTGTTTCAAAAGTTTTCCTGTGGGTTCTACCACATCTGATATATACTTTGGTGCCAAACATGTCAACCGGCCCTTCTGAATAGAGATTTCCGGATGTGCACAGAATATCCCCAGGACAAATAAGTGGTTAAATACAACAGTACTGGAAAATTCAGCACTGAACAAATAGTAGCAACTTTTCATGTATTAATGCTAAACTATTCAGGATTTATAGTCAGAAGTACTCTTTTCATTGATTTCATTATTAGAAGTCTGTTACATCGGTGGGGGGGGTTTAAATGCTGAATCTCATTTCCAAATGGCCTGAGGGAACAATAGCCACAACAATAAAATTAGGAACCTATTAATGAAGATAAAATTAGAATAACTAAGCTCAACACTATACAGGGAAAATGGAGTGTTAAAATGTATAAGGTAAAATGTTTTCTAACTATCCTAATGTTAAACTTCATTTTGTCCTTGGAATGAGTAAGGGCAGAAATTTGTGACAAGCTACCCCACTATTAAACACAACTGGTTTGTGCAAGTTATATACTAAATCAGTATATTTTCTCTGTATAGTTAAGGCTAAAGAGGCTTAATGAGATATTTTTAATTAATTTTTAATTAAAAAGCCTTTTTTAAAAAATACTTTTAACCCTCCCTTCCTTCAGGATTGTGATTCCGGGAAGTCCTGAGAAAACAGATAGTTTACTTTTCAGTCCTGCTTACACAGGAAACTTGGAGGGATATCTCAAGTGAAAAAGATTGTTCAGCAAGCGTGGTAAAGTCACTGCTATCATGTCTATCACCTTGGTGGCAAAAGCAGCAGAAGGTGACAAATACCAATCTGTACTAAGGCAACCACTCAGATACTTTGTAGTGAAATTTTCTGAGGTAGGTAGGACTAATGTTTCAGAGCATACTTCCTACCACACCCCGGGTTAGAGTTAGGCTTCCCTTATCACTCCTGAACAAGTATCTTCATGAAAGGGATGTGCTAACCTGTGTATGTGCATAGCGCATACACAGGTTGTGCAGGCTGGGAAATGACTATTGCTTGTCACAATGACGTTGAAAAATGTATTCAAAATGTATTCCCTTTTTTTTTTTAAGGAGCAAGAAAAGAAACTGCATATTCCAAACCCATAACTGCATCGTAATAGCCAACACTGGATAAGAGGGGCAGGGGCAGTCTGCACTATATTCTTTCATTAGATAACCCCCCCTTCCTCTCCCTCTTCCAGTCTCAAACACGTGGCTGTAATAAACTCTTTAAGGCAACATTGTCAAATACATTCACCAAACATTCTGATGAAAGGGAATCATTAAAATAAAAAAAATAGGGTGATGAAAACACTCTGTTTAGAGCATTGCTTCATGTTGGTGAACAGCTCATTTGCTATTCCTGGGTATTAGAATCGAGCTCAGTGGTTTTGCAATAGATATTTTTAAATAAAGGTTAAAGAACATGTTTGTCTTATGTCACATACTTGAAACGTCTGCGGAAACAAACAGGCACCCGGTTCTTACGGTACTGTCTATAGGTCTTGAAATGAGCAGACAGGCCAAATTCCCATGGGTTTCCCAAACTGTTCTGCAGCAAAAATCTGCACATACGAGCTGACTCCTTATCTCCACTTCAATCAAATGAGCTTATTGTTAAAGTTTTACAAAGCAACCCAGCAGCAAGGTGAAAGATGAAGAGATTATTGAATAATAGATAAGAATATTTTTAGTCAGCTCAGATGTATTCATGTATCTGAGAAAGCACCAGGAATAAACCCTTGGAAAAGTGCTGGCTGAATTCCAGCAAAAGCAACTCAACTGTCAGGGCCCTGGGAGGGCTGGGGGCTTCCCATAAAAGATGGCAGGGCAGAGCCCAAAACAGAGCTGCTGCGGGGGCACCAGGGAAGCCAAGACAGTCCCAGACACGGGCATTGGGCAACTCTGTGGGGATGGGGACATGGACCTACGGGTGGGTCCAGCTTGGGGTGCCCATGGCTGAGCAGGGCTGTGGGCAGTTGGAGAGTAGCCCTGCTGCAGCATCACTGGGACACAGATCAACAGCTCCAGGGGGCTGACATGGGGTCCTAGGCTGTAAGCAGGGTGGGGGGAGCCCCGGCGGGCTGGGCAGGGGCCAAATGGGGGTGCCCTCAGGGCTCTGATATTGTTACGCAGAGGTGCAAAATTAGTACTAAAAAAGTCCTCAGTCTTTCTGGTCCTGGAATTGATGAAGATATTTTTGCTTCCTTTTCACTCATAGCTTTATAAGCCCAGTAATCCTGTCCTTAAATTTGCAGCAGTTGGAACTGTAAACCTATTCCCAAGGTTGTTTCTTCCCATCAGGTTTCCCACAATGTAATCAAATGCAGGAGCAACAAAGAATTGGTAATGATCTGGAAAGGACCTTCCCCACACACAAAAGAAGGAAACTACCAAATTGTCTGATCCCAGCACTGTTCAGCTTCTTACCCTGTATCCTTTATTCGAGTGAGAGTCATTATGGTCTGAAGAGAAAAATATTTTTAAAAGATCTTTTCACTACCTGAGCCAGCCCTTTCCCTGTTGCCTTTCCCTTTTAATGAAAATCACAGGGTAGCTGACATCTTTGATCTCACCCCAGATCCTGAGAGCCTCTGAAGAAGTGGAGGTATAATAACATCACTCATTTAAAAGCTAGGGAGATATTGACTGAAACTACATCTACTGAAACAAAAGTACCAATGAATAATGAAGTGTCACTTGGATATTCAGAACTTCATTCACTAAAAAACATTTCTGAAAGGAACTGGTTCATGTGTCCCTGGAAACACTAACACAAGACTTGCCAGGCTAAATCAGACTTGGCATTTAGTCTGGAATCAAAGCACTTGCACACAGTCCATGCTCCCACAACACTGACTATAGAGTAGAAAAGCCCCTATCTTACCTTGTGTGCAACTATGAGACTTTATGCAATAGTGAAATAGAAAATCTCTTAAAAGGCAGATATAAACAGCAAATATTTATCTCAGTAGTATGCAGAAGCACAGTCCATCCCAGTGTAAAGGTCTGACAGCCCCCAAAATACCGTACTATGTGAAAAGACACAAACTTCTGTATTTTGGAGCAGGGACAGCCATAAATCTGCAGCACCATGGAGCTCAGTGCTGCCTAATTTTACCTTGATTTTCGATAGGGCATTTTTGGTGAACTTCTTGCTCATCTAGCTAGACTGCTGTAGACAACTGAGTTAGTATGTTCAAAATTAGCTTGGATGTGTGTAAGTTAAACCTTGGATTCTGTAAAGAAAGAGCAGATACAAACTGGGACTTCGGACTGCAGCAGTGACATTTCGGACCTCTGTCCAGAAAAGCATTTCAGCATACATGTAGCTGAAAGGCTCTGGACAGACTTGGCAACGGCTTTAGCTTCCTAATGGTGAAGAACACTGGGAGCTCGCTTCTGGATTGGGAATTATCTCAGAAGGGTTTTATAAAATGCAGTAGAGCCTCAGGAAGCAAGCAGCAACATTTATTCAATTTCTCTCCTCTCCACCTGGATGCACTGGAACTAGGATATTTTGGCAGAAAACTCAGATATATTAAAGCAAATGTCAGAGGCCATCAAAGGCCCAGCAAAATCAGTTTTGGGGGTAATGGGCAAGTATAGAGAGGGCCCTTGTCCCAAGGCCAGGCAAGTTCAAGTGCCAAGTGACAGAAGTCAGGATGAATACCAGAAACATGGGACAGGGAGCCACACATCATCTTTCTATGAGGACTTGGGCAGCCTACTGTGCCATTGCAACATGCAGGGCCCAGAGAGAGCTGTAAGTAGCACAGCTTAGTAAGAAAATAGTGGTAAATTAATCTGTGTGCAATACTCTCCTTCTGGTGACAAACCAGTTCAAAAGAAACCCATAACAAGTACCTTCAAAAGAACACCATGTAAGAACCCATCTGTGCACACACAAAAAACACATAGAGACACCAGCATATTTATCCAAAACAATCTCACACAGCATCTCCCTTCAGATCTTGTGGATTACATGAAGGTCATCTACATACAGATCCACTGCTTCTGCAGCTGTTTGGATCCACCATCTGCCTCTTCTGCTTTCCAGCTCCCTCAAAGAGAAGTTTCACAGTGACTGAAAAATTGAAAAATCTCCCTGCCTGCAGACAGCAACATTTGGAAATGGCTGTGTCAGCTGATGTTCACTCCCTGTAAGGGCACCATTTGATATTTGAAGCTATGTTTTCATTTCTGGAGAATAATGCACATGCCTCAACTCCCTTCTCAGATGTGTCATCCCACTGCTATTCCTTTCTTCTTTAAGCTACAGCTTGGTCGTCTTTTAAGTGAATATGATTACCAATAAAGCAGTCCCCACTTTGTCCCACTCCCACATCTTCTCTCAGATCATCTGTTGTACTGTGCCATCATAAATATTTGTATGGCTACATGGTGAACCAGATCAAAGAACTGATCCAGATGAAAAACAGCCTCTGGAAAAAATATGCACTTTTTCCAATATAGTTCCCCACAAGGTCATACAAATGCTTGTGCTGCAATTGTAAGGAGGTTTCGGTAAAGACTAGAATGACAGGCTGAGAAAAGGAAGGGGGAACTATCTGGTTTTTTAACAGTTCTGTTGGCCTTAATGTGGTACCATGGTTTGGCATTTGCTTTCACCAGCATCTGTCCCCAGAAAGCACAAAGAAACCCTGCTTTGGGGAGTAAACAGTCACAGAGCTGCTGAAAATTCCTCCTGAATGCCCAGGGGAAAGTTCTTTGCACAGCTATGTCTAATTCTCACCTGCATTGGAGGCCAAGTCCATAAAGTCCAAGACTGTGTCTTTATACCCGAAGAAGAGCTTCCTCCTACCACTGACAAGATCAGAAATCCTTTGGACTCAACTGCCAGCACTTCAGAGGCTATTTCTCCTTCTCTTGCTTTCTCTCGATTTAAGGACTGGTGAGAGAATACTGCCTCATTACCTATTTCAGCGCCCTGAGACGTAAAGGAGAGGGAAAAGCCTGGAAGCATTATCATTTGATTGTATTTTATCAAAAAGCCTTTCTAAATAGTTCACCTCCCCATCCAACAGTTTCTAATAAACTAAGCCTAAAACTAGAGCCAGAAAGTCCTGACATCAATTTCACTTATTTTTGTCTTGTTTTCTTTCTTCACAATAAAGTGACAGTTCTACCGCTGATATTTTTCAGAATACGTGTGATAATCTTCCATGAGACACTTGAAAATTGCAATTAAAGGCAAGCTTGCTGCTGAATAAAGCTGCATAGAATGCAAAAATGTCCTTCCTTTGCCTCCTCCACTTAAATAATAGGCGAGTCAAGAATTACTGTTTTCTCCCCACTGGTTTGCGGTGTGAGATAGCAGGGATACAAAACCAGCTGATGCCATGAGTGGGAGGACTGACTACAAAGAGAACTCTTATTGTTTCCAGCAACTGTACAATTAACTTAAATTGTGGCTATATTTTCATCAGTGGGGTTAACATATTCAGACTAAGGATAGTGTCTAAGTGAACATTACAATTTCCTGAAGAGACTGCAAATCAGCACTCTTCCCTGAAATTGTATACCATCGCTTACCCTTCACTAACCCAGAAACATGATGGCTGTATGTTTACCACACATTAGGGGACTTCTGCGCAGTGTCTGTGTCGTGGCCAGCCTGGGGATAGAGCTCTGACACACGTGCTGATGGACATACTTGGCTTGAGGTAGTTTATTCAGCAAAGATCAGGGGAAAATGTGCATAAAGATAACAGGAAGGGACTGATCCTCATCATCTCTACTATTTGGGTAGTTCTGCTCATTTTGAAGAAAGCCAAAAGGGATGTGGCTATGTACGAGAGAGGCAAGCATTTTTAGACATTAAATGTGTTTGAACTCTAGGGACCTTAGAGAATGTAAAATCTACTGCTGGGCAGAGGCTGTGTAAGGAAGTCAGAGGCCTGCTTATAACATATCCTTGGGAAAGCTGGCAAGAAGAATTGCCTTTGAATTTTCCCTCCAACTGCCAGTTCCCACATGTCATTTTTTTCTACTTCTGGTTGTAATTGTGTAGCTATTGGAGCTGTGATGGTCTCAGAACACAACCAAGACAATATTTGTGAGGACAGGTCTTTGTTTTTATTAAATTAAGGTGGTGGAAAACCAGACAGATTTTAAGGCACATGAACTCACTTAAATGTCACTGAAAAGTCAGTGTGCTTAGAAGTGTGTCTGAGCTTTTTCTAGCTATACCTATTTAGTAAAAGATGACATCTCCTTTCAACACCCCTCTACTTGATCTGATGCTCAGCTCTCTCTCTCTCCCCAGTAAAGCCTCCTCTAACCCCATCTCCATTCTGACAGCACTCACAGTCTTGTCTGGATGCACTGAGTTTTCATACCCCCATTTCCATCTTTCTTCCCATTTTTCTCACCCTGCCCCACCACCTCCTCAAGGCCTCACTGAGCAGATTCTCTGGATCCCCCACTCTTATTCCACTGAAGCCATTTTGACAGGCCCCTGTCAGGCAGGAGCAGTTCCACAAAACTTTGTCTTCTGCAAGACAAAGCCACCAGAGAGATTTCTGTCCGGCCAGAGCCACTTTCTCTGCCAGGCACTGCCTGATAACTGCATGATAGGCTGTGCTGCTGACTACACTGCTGCAGCCATCAAGAGTAAGAATGACCCTCAGAAATAAAGTTCCCTTCAGCTTTAATCATTTCAGTTATAGTGTTAATCCACTGCCTGGCCACACAGTTGCCAGGGGGGATGAAGCAGGGATGGTAATGAAAGGCTGAGCACCCCTTCAGGTAGGGTGAGGCCGAGAACCACTTAGGGTGTCTGTGCTCTGAGGAGAACACCAGTGAGTCAGAAAGGAGCTTTTTCAGTAGTGAGGTAGCAGCCAATGTACACCAGGCAGTATTTTTCTCTGCAGTTCATAATAACACAGCATTTTGTGAGCTTTTTCCACAGCTGCTGTGCAGAAAATGCAGGAACATTTTGCAACATTTTTAATGTTGTTGTGTCATAGTGTTCTCCAGTTCTGCCTGAGGTCCGAAGGGACAAGAACCTTGTTGAATGAGGGGAAAAGAAAGGCAAAGGAAGGAAAATTGCAAAGTATTTGCTTCAGTGGGCTGTCAAGAACTGAAGGGGCAGCCCCCTGCAAACATACACAGGTTAGCAGCACAGTGAGGACCCATCGGACACTGTTTCTGCAACTGAAGTGAAGACTGAGGAAAGTCCCTTCAAACAAGTGTGGCAGGGGGGAGAAAGAAGACTTTCTAGCAATGTTCTGCAGAACAGTGAATCACCCCATATTCAAACTTGGCTAAGGCAAAGAGTGGTGAAGAGTAGGAACACCTTAAGTAGACAGGATGAAAGGAGAAAACTATTGCCGCAGCTTTCTGTCTAGCGTAGACCATATAGACATTTGAGCTGCCAGTGAATCAACATGAATCAGCCTTATTACACCCCAGACCATAACCATGATGTAAACCGAGGTGATGCAGCAGCTGACTCAGAGGGACCTTGCACATCCTGGATGAGGCACAGAGCTGGGGACAGTAAACTGTCAGCCATCCCCAAATAAACTCATAAAGCCCGGGCAACAGGCCCAAGGGATTTTGCCCTCTCTAGTTCAAATAACTAAGACATATCATGCCAATGTGTAATGTGCAATGGTTCACTGCCTTCCTTTAAAAGAGCAAGTGCTCCTTCAGGATTGATTTGTCTCACCAGTGAGGTCACTGACAACAAGTGGAGGTGCTGTAACTATAGCCTGGCTGGTCGGTACGCATGACATTCTCTGAGGACCATCCAAAGGGTAGCCAGGGACATATGTAAAGGCTCAAGTCACTAGCAAGAATTGCTTGGCAGGGGACATAAACAGTAATCTAAGAGACTATGCAATAGACTATGCTGAACCTTTAAAAGCAACTCTGAGCATGGGTTTCTGTGTGAACCTCACCATGGACATCTGGCAGCAGAGCCACATATGACAGCAAATCACACAGCAGAGTAATACAGAACACATTATATTTCAGTGACATCAGTTTCCCCATGCAGTTTCTTACATGGTGATATGAACATGGAAAAAAGGGCCATCTGGCTTAACATCACAGCTGGGATCAGGTCTGTCACCAGAGATTTCCCCTTGAGACTATGTCCCTAAGCTCTTGACCTTCCACTAAACTTTTCTGAAGTAGTTTCTCAAAAATATCCCTCATATGCTGCAGCTAATAATTTGCTTTCAGCTCATAAGAAATGCAACTTACATGCCTCTCCCTGTGTCATATGCAATGCTTGTCAGCATGCAAGAAACGCAGGCAGAGCTGTCACAAGAAGATTTGGGAGAGCATCCTACTGTGGTGTTTCTTCTTGTCTTTTACACTCCTATTAGTTGCCACCAGGGACCTGCAGGCCCTGTGTCTGGGCAACATCAGCTACTGGCATGCCCTTACACCCTTCATGAAACTCCTGCGTGGCTGATGTCCCCCTTGGCCTGGCTGTGGCCATAGCTCTGTATGTCAGTATGTTTCTGTCCC
This sequence comes from Neopelma chrysocephalum, assembly GCF_003984885.1. Lineage (NCBI taxonomy): Eukaryota > Metazoa > Chordata > Aves > Passeriformes > Pipridae > Neopelma > Neopelma chrysocephalum. The sequence goes on from NW_020897714.1 coordinate 11,775,014, forward strand.
TCCTCACCACAAGTCCCTCTCTTCAGTATGGATCAGACCTAGATAGAGCTAACACTATCATGTTAGTAATAAGATAAAGCTCTCAGATCCCCATGTTAAACCTGGACATAATGAGACCTGTAGTAAACCAGGGTTGAGATGCATCTAACTAAAACTTTCTATGCCTTTAATATAAACATGCAAAACTGTGCGGGTCATTTAGACAATCTTTCCACTGTAGTAGAGAAGCACTTCTGGAATACAACTCATCTGAATTAATTTATATATCTGCCTTAGAATGGCATGACTCATGTGTTGCATAGGATTTTTTCCTCACCATTGAATCCATCAATGAATCCCATTCTAGATGTCAAACAAGTAGAGTGTATTTCCTTGCAAATACTTACTTGGATACATTTATATCAGCTTGGAACTGATTTATTACAGTTTCAATTGCATAGTTGGAATTGATTTTCAAATATAGCAAAACTTTAGTATTAGGTCTCCCGCCTTTACTTTCATGCATACTAAAAAAATTTTTAATTGAAATTGTGCAGGCTGCTGAAAATTCTGAGCACTGGAAAAAGTGTTTCTCTTTGTCCTTGGATCACTTTGTGCAGTATAATGAGGTCTTTTTGAATATTATCTCACTGAAAAGTAGGAGGGACTGACAGAGCTGGAATAGCAGGGGGACACCTCAGATAGATGTGAACTGTGAACTTCAACACTTTCTTTGGTATCTGCATTACTGCAGCTAAAGTGGAGGCTGCCTTGTCTTTCACTTCCTCTGCATTTTGCACATGAGGCTAGCCACCTGGAAAGGAACACGGCTTTCAACATCAGCATCACAGCAAGGAAGAAGGAAACAGAGGCATACATTCAACATCACTGTGCAGTCTACTACCAATGCACCGTGGCCCTGATCCTGAGAGACAACAGATGGCTTTTAGGGAGAGTCCTACACCACAGAAGGCACTGCCTGCTTTGCCACTCGCTATGGAAGAACAGGCTAAGTAGCATGGGTATCATAGAGAGTTTGACAGTGGTACAGGGTTGTCTAATGTCTCTGCCTAGACATCATCCTTTCAACTTTCACATCATTTACAATTAACAATGTAACAAAGGAAATACAATAGTCTACACAGCACCACGTTTGCAATTCTTACTTAGGACAAGGCAGAGAAGAATAAAGAAAAAGTTGCAACGGTGTTCTTCTTAATAAATTAAAATTTGGTGGATGTGATCTGGCTTTTACTATGTTGAGTGTACTAGATAGCCTCATACCAGAGGCTATCTCTGTTGAACAGTCTTGATCTTTGCTTTGTATTCATGCTGAATGAAATGTGTGAAAATGCATGACAGAGTCAAAGGATGCCTGAAAAGGATTTAAGTTTGAATCATAGAACCACAGAATAATTGAGGTTGGAAAGGACATCTGCAGCTCACCTAGTCCTATACCCTGCTCAGAGAAGGTCCATCGCCAACACCATATCAGGTCACTTGATCAGGTTTGCCTTTGATTTCACAGCACTTTCCTGGGACTAAGGCTTTGGCAGCAATGACGCTTTTGCCAGCTGAAGCCATTCCTACTCCATCTCCAGTCCCGGTTCTCACAAATATTTTTGTAGTCTCCTAAGGAAGTGATTCAGCTGAAATATAATCTGTACTGCCAATATCATAATAATTTTTTTATCCAGAACAGTTCCCCAGTCCAATTTATTTTGCTACTCACAGCCATGCTAGCATAGTGAAGGAAGAGCCAGACAAGGACAAGCAGCCAAGAGGAGGAAGGGAAAAGAGGAGGAAAGAGCAAGGAAAATGCCTACCAGAGCCAGAGCTGCAGATTAATGAATTCTGTGCCAAGCCCAACCTCAGAGAAGCAAGATCCAATTCCTGTTCAAGTCCCTACAACTTCTTCTTCTGGGGTGGGGTATGATAGGTTTTGCTTACTGAATATTTTCACACCTACTGGGCTTATTGGGAAAACTTTATCAAATGTATAGGAACCAACTAAATCTGTACATCTGTCAGAAAGAAGCGGCAAGCAGAAAGTTGACTTGAACAGAAATATAAAAGAAATGAAACTTGCCAGTTGAAATAGCCCAGACTGGCTGAGCTACAGAACCTGGGGTGCCTCCACCCAACAACTTGTGGAAAGGCACTTGCTTCAGAATTAGATCAAGCCTGAGCAAAGCTGGAATGAACTAACCTGCCTTTGTTCCAGCTTTCCCATCTTCACAGTATTTCCATATTTGTCCAAAGGATTCAAAATGTTATTCAAAATAACTGACAAGAAGAGCAACCACCGATCAAAAACAATCTGAGTAAATTCCAGAGTAGTAGTAGATTGCTACTGATGTGCTGAAAATTCAGGCAACTGATCCTCATCAGTGCTACTGCCAATATGCAAAAAAAAAAAAGAAAAAAGACCTGATTCATTCTATCTAGCAGTAGGTATTTAATGCAGACATTTGAGCTGGAAGCCAGATCACACTAGTCTTTCTGTATAATCCAAGAAGAGTAACAAGCACCCCCTGAAGGTAATTCACACCAACATCTAACTTAGCATTTCTGTATAAGCTCAATGGAGGTCAAAACGGCCTTACAAGCAATACTCAAACACTTATACTAATCACCAACCAGTGAGAGGCTAGATGCACTGTTCTGTCACTTTTTAGTCCAATTTCAGTCTCTCATCTCTACTGGGCAGAGTTCAAAATGCCATTTGAAAGCCAAATACAAATTAAACTAAAACTTCAGAGGCCAGAGACTATGCTTACTAAAATCAATCCAATACTGAAGCTTGAGTTTATTTTTAAAACTACATAATGGCACTGATTTATCCATATTTAACGATAATACACAGATAAATCACAGTATAATACTTCCCTATATATTCAGCAGAATCCAAAGTCCCCTACAAGTCCTAAATATTGCAATGACCCTGACTTTAACAATAGATGTTTCATTATAAAGATTTCCGGTCCTACCAAATGTGGAAGTAACAACATTTGGCTCCTGGCTCCTAATCCTAAATCATTTCACCACGTCTACCACCGAACAGAAGGCAGTACTGAAAAGCTGTCTTAACAGCGTGGAGTGGCTTCAACTAAAACCCTGTACCAAACTTTTACCCTCTGCCTACATTCTATCACTCATTACAGGTTCAAACTGACAGGTGAGCCACAGCCCACAGATCAAAGATATCCAAGTATACAATAGAGACAATGCATATGTCGTATACACCCTGGCATAAATCAAACTCTGTACCGACAGTATTCCTCACAGTTAATATCAAGAGCACAGCTGCATTCATTTTTAAATAGAATACAGTATTTAAAATTAATATGTTCCCTTCCTAAAGTATTAAGCATAACTTAATTTTCTAGGATTGAGTCTAAGGACAAGACCTGTACAATTAAGAAAAGGGAAAATGTCCTAATTCCACTTCCCTGATAAATCCCATCCCACAAATTACTGCTTTATTCAGAAAGCCAAATTCACCCTGCTAATTATAAATTATTCTCTCCCAGTTAGGCAATGGAAATAATAACAAATGACTTAGGTAACTAATCACAGCTAAATAGCACAGCTTGTATTGTGGATACCAAGTATTCCATACCACAAAAATACTCACAGAACATGCACACAGAAAGTGCAGTCTATCTGTACAAACTCCACAAGCAGAAGTTCAATCACCAAAATGTAGACAGTTTTAAAAAAAATATTTGGGACTAATCTGAAAGGCAGTTAATATGTCATCACTCAGAAGCTTTCAGTTCCAATGTGTTACTTCATTTTAAAGATGTTATATGGTACTAAAGGATTTTACAAGTGGGTAGTTAAAGAGAGCTCAGTAAGACCTGCAAGTAGAATATTTCTGTTTGATTACTCTAAATGCATGCAAAGTAAAAGACTAGAGTGAAAGTTGATTATATTGCTTTTAAACATGTCCCTGAGTGTCATGTACAGTCTGCACAGTGACTTTTAAGTGCTACATGATTATTATGTAGAAACAAGCTAATCTTTGGTGCATTTTAGCTTGGAGCTAAAATATATTAACAGCATAATATATTTTCATGTTACCAGTCCTGAATACAAAGAAAAATTTAATAAAAACTCCAATTAGGACCACTCCTGGATATGAATATGTTCAACGTGGCTTTGCACTTTGAAATCCAAGTGTTAGCATATTTATCTCAGAAATTAGAAGATTCTGGCAGCTAACTAGGGAGACTACAGCAGGGCAACAACAAATGGAAGGCACCTTCCATTTTACTCACTAGCTACCAGATTATTTGCAATAGTTTATGGATAAATGGACAGGAGAAGGATACCAAACCTCTGCCTTTGCAGTGCAGTATTAAAAATATCCCTGTGTGCTTATAAGCAGGACTACAAATACCATATAAGAGCAGGAATTAAGAGGGAGGACAAAAGATTAGTTGCCCCTTCTGGTAAGGAGGAATGGCCAGCAGTTCAGACACTCACCTCTAGTTTGGGACACTTGACTCCAATTTCTTGCCATGTCGGGAGACCTACTGATTGTCTCTGTGCCTTCTCCTGTAAAATGCAATAGCAGAATATCACTACTTCACGAGCATGGCATAAGGAAGCCTGGAGAGGGGGAGAGAGAGTGAGAGATATGCTGAGATACTATGAGTATAGCTGCACGTTAGCAGAGAAGATTTAACAGCCAGTTGCCTTAAGATGCAATAGTACTGCTCCACCGCTTTCCTTCTCCCTCCTCCTTGTCTGTATCTCCATTCCCAAACACACAGCCTCAGCTCCTCTCTTGTGTAACTTTAGGTGCTCTATCTGTACAATAAAGCCAATTCAACTTACTAAGCAGTAAATAAACTATGCTTTGTTTTTGTTTGGGGATTATTTTAGTGCTGCCAAGTTGAATCAAGTCACTGTAGAGTTAGATGAGTCCTAGAGACAGTGGAGAGGACAGCCAGAACTACGCAGCCTGAAGAGGAAGGAACAGAGCAGGGGGAGTGCAGTAGGATCTCCCCTCTTTAGCATCAGTAATTCACTGGACTGGGAGCTATAGCATGTAACTGACTGATGGACACCTTAGGCAGCAGTGCACAGTTACAGAGAAAAGGAGCAGGAGTGGTAATCAAGGCCTGATCCAGCACAGCCACCAGAGCTCCAAGAGACTCCAACAGACTGACAAAGAGCTCACAAACATAATAGAGCTGGAGCTTGATATAATTCTTTTTTTAAAAGGACTGAAACTGTAGCAGCTCAAAAATATAGGCAGTTTACTGCCAGCTAAAAATACCCTCTTTCCCTTACCACAGAAGTTATTAAGCCTTGGTTTCAATTGACTGCACAACTAGATTTGACACTGTCAGTTTGCTTGCAAATAATGCCATTTTCCTAACCTATTTTGCTTTCAAAACATGCTTCAAGGACAGCTTTTGTACTGAATAAGGGGGTACAAGGAGCCCATCTTCAGGAAGACAAAGCTTTGCATCTGTGCAGTAGAACATAGTAAAGACATTATTTGTTGGCTGTATGGCCTTGAACCCAGTGGGGCCCAACAGAATATCCAGGGGCACATTAAGAATTGTAGTTAGCTGTGCAATAGTGTTCCAGCAAATTATAACCACTGTTTTATAACAAATGCATAGCAATTGCATGACCTGGTGTGCTCATCCCCCTTCCAGAATGGCAGAGTAACAGCATGTACTGCTGTTCCGCTCTGAAAGACCTCAAGCCTTGAGCTACGAGTTCATCAAAGGGGTTTTACTTTAAAAATATACAAGGCTCCAAAACTTCACCCACTGATTTTATTAAAAGGGCCTTCCATTCTTTTATACCTTGTGTAGTGGGTTGACCTTGGTTGGTCAAACCCAATACATTCCACTCCTCGCTTCTGTGAATCACATATTTAAGAATTATCATTAAAATCCACATTCATCATACAACCTTCATTCACATCAACAAAGACAACCAACCAAAACAAAACATAACAAAAATTCCCAATACAAAAATCAAAACAACATCATCACAACACCAAACAAAAATCCACAATTTACACTAAATTCACCCCTTGATCCTTCACCACAATCACAACAAAAATTCCCCAGGTTCATTTCATTCTCTAACATTGTTCTGTACTTGTTTTCCCTGTTACCTCTCCCAGTTACTATCCTTATCTCAAAATTCTCATGATCCCGGGTTTTGGCGCCAAAAAAGATTGTAGTGGGTTGATCCTGGCTGGATGCCAGGTACCAACTAAAGCTACTCTCTCACTCCCCTCTGCAACTGGACAGAGGAGAGAAAATATAATGAAGGATTCATGAGTTGAGATAGGGACACCAGGAGAGATCACTTACTGATCACCATCACAGCCAAAAAAGACTCAAAGTGGGGATATTAATTAAATTTATTACTCACAGAATCAGAGCAGGAGAATGAGAAGTAAAATAAATCTTAAAAACACCTTCCCCCACCCCTCCCTCCTTCCGAATTCTACCTCCTCCCCTCCAGAAACACAGGGAGATGGGAATGATCGTTACGTTCAGTTCATCTGCTCAGGGAGAGGAGTCCTTCCCCTGCTTCCATGGGGTCCCTCCCCTGGGAGACAGTCCTTCACGAACCTCTCCAGAGTGAGTCCATCCCAAGGGCAACAGTTCTTCACAAACTGCTGCAATGTGGGTTGCTTTTCCATGGAGTGCAGTCCTTCAGGCACAGGCTGCTCCAGCATGGGTCCCCCACAGGGCCACAAGTCCTATCAGGAGAACCTGCTCCAGCATGGGCTCCTCTCTCCGTGGTCAGCAGGTCCCTGCCAGAACACTCATGGGCCTCCCACGGATCACAGCTGCCTTCAGGCATCTCCCTGCTCCAGCATGGGTCTCCTCCACAGGATGTACGTGGATCTCTGCACCTCTGTGGTCTTCCATGGACTGATGGGGCACAGCTGCTCCACCATGGTCTGCACCACAGGCTGCAGGGGAACCTCAGCTCTGATGTCTGGAGCACATCCTCCCTCTCATCTCCACTGAGCTTGGTGTCTGCAGAGTTGTTCACATGTTCTCACTCTGCTCTTCTTTGGCTGCAATTTTCATCTGCACAACAACTTTTTTTTCTCTTTCTTAAATATGTTATCCCAGAAGCATTACCACCATTCCTGATTGGCTCAGCCTTGGCCAGCGGCAGGTCCATCTTGAAGCTGGTTGGCATTGGCTCTGCCAGACATGGGGGAAGCTTCTGGCAGCTTCTCACAGAAGCCACCCCTGTAGCCACCCCCCCCGACCAGCTACCAAAACCTGGCCACGCAAACCTGATACACCTTGAGAGATTTCACAGGAGAAGACACAACACATGTTTCTCAGGAGGTCAGATAACACACGTTTACTGGTAAACTTTAGAAAATAAGGGAACTTGGGAAAAGTTTAAAGGGCAACATTCAACTAAATATTCCACAAAGCATTGACTTAGCACATGCTAGCCCATACAACTTAGTGAAATCCAACCCATCCACCTTTAAGTTACCCAAATATCAAGAAAGGAGATTAGGAAAAGAAGAAAAAATAAAGAAAGAGCGAGCAAAAGAGAGAATTATAGCTACCACCCATAGATCCAGCATAGATCCAGCTACCAGGAATCCATGAGATGGCAGGGCCACGACCACACAATGGCCACATGGTGTTGGTTTTATCTGGTCTGGTCCCCTGTAGCCACCACCCACCAGGCAGGACTTCTGACCCACTGGTCACTCTGGGCTCTAGGATGGGGTGTGGGGCAGTGCTCATGGTGTGCCAGTGATGGACAGTTGCTCCAGGGCTGCCCAAGGAGGCTCCAAGGGGCTGAGTTGGGGCAGAACACAACTTCACCTTCATAAAATTTGACCTGTCCCTTCCCCCCCACACACACACTTGAATTGGTCCAAGCCAGTAATTAATATAATAATTCAGAATCTCACACATCCTACCACAGTGAAACCTAAGGCTGCCTCCCTTTGATGCACGGAGGCTTTCTAAACTTGAAGCATATCATGTACCTTGCTGGGGGACTCGAGTATTTTCCTGATTACCACTGAGTCCGTCCATAAGAGGGCAGTGATATACATCTACAACAAATCCATCGTCCTCCTGAGTCTTGGGATGGGACCTGGGTAAATATAATTAAAAGCATGCTCAGAAATATGCAGAAAACAGCAAGAACCAGCATGAGGCTGTTGGCACCACCCCTGCCCACCTTCCATTTGCCAGCCTGTGTGACTAAGCCTTCATTTAAAGCAGGATCTCTTGGGAACCACTGCCAGCACACATTTGAAGAACAGCCTGTGCTCATGACTCTGGCTCTGTGGCCAGGTGTCCTAATTCCTTTGCTACCAGGCCCCTATGGGCTGACACAAATTACATTATTAATGCCTGGCTATAGCTGTTGGAAGCTCTAAACCTCTATACTTTACCTTTCATGGTATCTTCCCTGCAGTATTTATCCACAGCTGTGGTGGTGAATTACACTGCATGAAGGCAGCAATCAGATCATAAAACCTGTAAATATTCCTACCTAGGGTGATTAACAGAGGAAGAGAATTACAATTGGTCAAATCTGCTATCTACATTTTTCCAGATGCTCAGAAAGAATGGTGACTACCTTTTGTTTTCTCATTTTAAAAGATAAATAGGAATATCATCTGTCAAGCTTCAAGAGTAGATCAACCAGCCTTTTGTTTTCAGGAGAATTCTGAAATTCAAAGGGCAGAGAGCACACCAAGCAGAATGTGCTGCAAAGCTCCCAGCATACTAGAATTGCAATAAATAAATGATCATAACAACAAAGCTGTCTTGCATGTAAATAACAGCTCACCTTCATGTTTAAATTTAGTAAGCAATATTTCCCACTGTACATCACTTTGATTCACTTACGATAAGGCCAAATAATGAAGTGTTGTTCTGATGATCTTAATGGAGCAAGGAATGGGATGTGAAAACTAGGTAAGGGCAATTTAGGAGACTGAAAGAAATAAAAATATACTCCGGGGAAGTTAAAACAACAGAAAGTAAGTGTCTTCAAGACAGTTCATAAAACACTTGAGGCAGTTTATTAGTTATTTAAAAATTTATATAGAAAGAATAACTGGTATCACCCAATTTTCGGCACTTCCCGAGCAAGCAATTCTCATGGTATCCAGCAGAGAGGGAGAGGTTCCATTGCTGGCTGATCAGGACTCCCTTAACTCAGGTGTTTTCAGTTGCCTTGTCCACAAGTCTCACTCTGCTACCTACAGAGGAAGCCTAGGCAGCCTGGCTGGCTGATGTGGTGGCTGAGGCCACAGGATTCAACAGCTGGGTGGGCTAAGACATCATGAATGCCTGCGCTAAGTATCTAATGCTGGCAAAACATGTCTTCTCTTCTTTGTCTGATACTACATTAATCTGACAGTCTTTATATTATTCATACATTATTTTCCAAATAAAAGGTCTTGAAATTAATTGAGCTGACTTTGTTTGTGGTTTTGTTTGTTTGTTTTTTGAAGATCGATGTAACCAAAACATACCATGTGCAGAAAACAGTCTAGTTATATGAAAGGCAGGATAAAATAAATCTGTAAAAGGCAGTTACATTTTCCTCTGACATAGTAGCCTACAGGATCCTAGGCTTTCACTGTGTCCCATCAGGCAGCTTAAGAAACTTCAGACACTTTGCAGAGTAAAGAAGACAAAATGTGAAATCTTTTTTATTTTTATTATCTAGATAATTTCTAGATGTGTTTAACTTATTATTTTTCAGAAACTTTTCATTTGGTTGTAGAACTTCTTACAGAAATTCCATCTTCTGCCCCTTTCCAAAGCTTTGGTTTGGTTGTTTTATCTAGGACAAGCTAGTTTTATTCCATTGAAGCTGGCTGGTCTGGAGTGTCCTAAGTTGCCAGCTCCACTGGGGCTGAAGACACAGCTCTAACATGTCTCCCAGACCATCACAAATGTCACTATCTAAAACCTCAAAGCACATTCCTCTAATCTTTGGAAATAAATGGAACCAACTGCATAGAATAATGTTCAGTTTTGTAGCTCAAACTGTCACACACAGTTAGAGAAAAAAAGTGTTGCCACCAAATGCCACCAAATAAATGCAGCCAAAGGAGAAAGAGAAGAAAACTGGAAAGGTCAAAAGGGCCACAGTGCACAGGAGCAGTAACAGTACAATGTCCCTCCCTTCCCTCCTGCTTTACAGCTGGGTTAGGTTATTCTTTTAACCTATACAGACTTTCTAGAGTTCTGTACTCCTGCTCACTGGTGGGAATACCAAAATCCAGCAAAACAAAAACAGATGCTCAGGTAATGGCCTAAGCAGGTAGACATGAAGAGGCACTAGGGTTTCTATGCTCTTCAGAGCAGGGACAGATGGCAACACAGGACTGATCAGAAACGCAAGCCCTTATATTCCTTTCTGAGCACTACTGAGTTTGGCTCATTGGTAGTTAATTCCTGCCCAAACCAGCTATGTTTTGTGGATGTCACCTTCTGCCAAATGTCACCTAAAGCTGGATAGCATTACTCCTGTACCTTTTACTCTTCATGTCCATTCCCTTACCATTCACACACTTTTCACTGATTATTCATAACAATGTGGTCTGACAAAAGCATTTATTTTTATTTGGCTTTTTTTCCAACTCTGTGCATTCGTTTTCTGCTAATAATTGCTCCAAGGAACAGTATTCAGCAGAATGGATTTTATATAGTGTGTAGCCAGCAAAAACTGCTGTGTAATGTTCTCTTTTAAAGAAACAGTAGTTTCATAACAGTTAAGACTGTTATGCCTGATCTCAGGTAACTAAAACAACTCCATCACCATTATCATTCATCTACTGTTACTGAAAAGAAGTCTAATTTCTTTTTTAGTTTTTCAACCAATATCAGTTTGATTGTCTGTTATTGCATATAAATACAGTCAATGTAAATGTGTCATGGTTTTAAGCTATTCTCTAGGACATTCTTCTTGCTCTTCCAAGACATCCTATTTTTTATGTCTTTTCACACTGGATAATAAATGAGTTCCAATCTTAGGAGTACTTTTTTTAATTCTGTACCCTCAATATTGTGCCTAGATTAAAAAAAATAATTAAAAAAAAAAGGCCCTGTAAGCCTGAAAACCCACTCTGGCACCAAACTGAAGTAGAAAGTTTTTTAAAATGCTTCTAAATGTTGTTTCGAGCCAGACGCAAGATTGCTATGTTTTTCTTGGCATACCTTGTTCCCTTTGAAATACACAGATTATTCGTGATATGTTCTTGTTTTCCTTCTCTTTTATTTCAACAAGATGTGTCCTTTGGGAATGCACTGTGAGTCCCTTCTCATATGTTGGCTCTGTCATTTAACTGTGGCATGTCTCCACTGCCAACTATGTATGCAATGTATATTTTTGTTAAGTGTTACTTAAGTGAGGTTCAGAGATTTTTACAGACCTACGCAAGGTCTGACAGCAGATGTGATGTATAGTGGTAACCCCACTAACTAAAAATCAAGTGTTTTATTGCAGGAGAGTCAAGTAAGCAAATCTTGGAGCTGTTCAAATAATGTGAAAACCTTCTTGAAACAAACTCACTGAATTCAATATTTAACCTCTCAATTATGAGTTGTTCAGAAATATTGCCAGACTCAACACTCTGTTCAAACAGAATTCTGCAAAAAGCAGTTTCACAAACCTGGCTGACAAGAGATAAAGGAACATGGAGAGATGGATGGAAGTGGAAAAAAAAAGTTGATAAAAATGGGTGTATTTGATCAGAAAACAGTAAAAATGCAACTTTTAAAACGCAACTTAAAAACTCTGTCTCCTAAATTTCACAGTATCACTGTAAAATCACTTATTTCTAAGCCAGTATCAGGATTCTCCGAAGGGTAAACTGTTAACCTTACAGTGATTGGGCTCTCTGTACTTAAGAGATATCACTTAAGGATGATGAGCAATCTATTGGTCAAATATAGCTGTAATGATTTCTTCAAGGCTGTCTAAAACTTAAATGTGTTCATGGATACTTGCCAGAAGGACAAAAAAAAGAGCTATGTAGGTTGTTTGGAACAAATGGTTACAGAATCACAGAATATGCTGAGTTGGAAGGAACCCACAAAGATCATCAAGTCCAGCTCTTAGCCCTGCACAGGACCATCCCCAAGAGTCACACCCTGTGCCTGAGAGCATCATCCAAATGCTTCTTGAACTCTGGCAACGCTGTGACCACTTCCCCAGGGAGCCTGTTCTAGTGCCCAACTACCCTCTGGGTGAGGAACCTTTTTCTAATATCCAACCTAAACCTCCCCTGACACAACTTTAGGCCATTCCCTCGGGTCCTGTCACTGGTCACCATAGAGAAGAGATCAGTGTCTGCTCCTCCTCTTCCCCTCATGACGTTAGTCATCACAGATCCTTTCAGTTGCTGATACAGTTTAGAGGCTAAAAATTTTCTAATGTAAGAATAAAATTCAAAATAAAGTTAGTCTGCACTAGCAGAAAATTAAAACCTTGTCATGGATGCTCCAGAACATTCAGTGGATGAGAGAATCACACAATTCATCCATCTTGCTGGCAGCTCATGTTCAAATCCATTATTGACACTCTTGTATTTTTCCACAGTACGTGAGGATCTCCTGAAAAAAAAAAAAAAAAGAAAGAAAGAAAAATAATTACCTAAGTAATTATTATGGTGTCCACTTGCACTTCCAAAAAATTCTGTTTCTCTTTCCTTCTTCTCTTTGCTTGATCCAAATATAGCACAGAGCACTACAATGCAAAATTATACTCTCAGTTTCACTTCGACACAGCTATCTGGATATCACACAAATTATGTGAGTTTTCTTGCTTATCAGTCCCAATTTCAGACTGTCTTGGTATCTTAAAATATTTCTTAGAGAACTGTATCATCTGATTGCACTCCTCCCAAGCTTAGTCTTCATTTTCCTCTTTTCTCCCTTCTCAAAATAAACAAAAATTAAGAGCTAATGTTGCTATTCATGATGAGGACACAGTCCAGTGTTATATGATATGGCAGGTAAACGGAAAAACTGTCCTTGAGCAAGCCATACATACATTATGCCAAATTTGGTGCAGAGAAAGCAAACCTTGCAAGTTCTTGGCAACCTAATTCCATCACTGCTTGCAGATGAAATGAGATGACTGGTGGTGGTAGGAGGGCAGAGGAGAAGAGTGGGTTTTAAATTATATACACTTGGTAATTCATTGCAGAAATTAAGCCTAATAGGTACAGCTGCTTCATGGACATAAATGCGGTTCACATGGCCAGCACTGCCCTTGACAGCAGGTGGGGTTTTGGATAAACAGCATGAGGAAGCAGCTAACAAAAGGCAAAAGAAACACACTCGGAAAAACTGTGCTGGAATTTGATCAATATGTTTTCCTGACAGCTCAGCTCCTAAGTGATACTCAGATTATTTCAGTTCAAAAGCAATATCCAGGTGGGGAAAAATCCCAAAGGTAAAAAACTACACAACAGTAATGCTTGGTCAAAAGGGCTTGAGTTATTCTAATAATCACTTGTGTGATACATATCAGCCACTGCTTCAGCTTTAACATCCGAATTTGAAGACCCGGGGTTAGACATCAGCCTGAAAAAGCTGGAAAGAATGAAGGAAAGGAAGGGAGGAATATCTCACAGCAACACTGCTTCCAATGTGGGGTCCTCCCACGAACACTCTAACCTGGGTCCCCCTCACCACTGGATGTTACAGAGAATTAGCAGTGCAAGTGTGCAAATGAAAGATACAGCTGCTTTGAGAACCACTCCTGGATGGGTGCAGGTCTAAGATCTGTATTTAATCTGCAGGGTTACTTTCAGTGCATCCTTATTTCTAAGGAATTCAGAAGTTTGGGACCCCCGACACTTGTGTGAAAGGTCACTACAGAGACAGACAGCATGAGGAAAAACAGACAGTAGCTTCATTGTGCAGGTGCAATGTGATTATCCATCCCCAAAGAAAAGCTCTGCAGAAAACAGAGCTTTCTCAGGACAGTCTCAGACTTTTGGATGAGTTTCCACTGGAATTATCCCCAGCGCAAAACTCACTATCTCCTACTCTCAATGTGAGTCACATAAATACATATAAAACCACATACAGATAATGTAAAAACTATTTTAAAAGACACCAAAAATAAAGAGAGCACAAAAGTCATCTTTGGAACGAATGGGAGAGAGAAAACATGTAGTAGATGACAATTCCACAACTTAATGCACTTCTGGAAGACATTTAACTCTGTGGCATGCAGCATATAAGAACCAAACCAAAACTTACATAACATTGCATTACATTGACATAGTTTTCTAGGCAGAGGCACTGGTTGGAATTCATATAAACATATCCATGGAAAAACAATATCTCATCCACATGTACAAGATCTACCAAATAAGAAGAAGTATCACAGCACTTGGCCATTATCATAGCATATGCTTTATAAAGTCTAGCTATGAAAAACAATGCCCAGTGTCTCCTAATAGGAAATAGCTAATACAAGTTGAAGTGAGTTTTATTTGATTGTCTCCTGCCTTGGAAGGTAACAATCCTACTCCATGGATACTATACAACACATTTCTGTAGTGCCCCACATAAGTCTAGGTTTGGTAGCACTTCATATTTTCATTTTGATGCAACACTGGTACATATTTCACATTGTCCTAATTCTTACTTTGCTCCATGTAAAGCTATTTCGGAAGCATTTAAATCTCAACCTACCCAACAGAAACTCCAATTAACATTTCAGCTATGAAGACTATTTTTAAAAGAGTTGTGGTGCAGTTCTCATCCTGCTAAGCAAAAATTCAAAACATTGAAACTGCATGTTAAACATGACAAAACGATAATCACCAGCAGCCTCATCTGTAAGATATTTAAGGGTTTTTTTTCTTGATAAGTAAGAACTGAGCATTCATTAAAAACCTGGGCATGAAAATTTTCAAACTTGTATATTTGCACAGCACCTTGGAAAAAGACAAAAATAAAGCCAGCCTTTGCTGAGAATTTAGAAGCATGGCTTCCACTACATTTCAGAGTCTGTATACTTTCTAAAAGGAGTTCTGCATCAGATCCTAGTCAGTTCGACATAAGCCCTGTGAGCAAGAGCTGAGCACAGTATTCTTTTCTTTTCATCTTTTTCCTCGTATGGTGCAACAAAAGACATGAAATTACTCCAGACACCTTGATCCAAGTGGATAAAAGGAAGGAGCTGAAGGAGTTCCTGCTATTACAATAGACTCAATGTAAAATAATTTTTATTTCCCCAGCCCTTAATTGCTTCTATTCAGTCCAGATAGATATGCTTCTTCTGACCCTTTGCCACCACAGCAATCTGTTCAGAGAATTCTCTCAAGCTGTGTCTATAATGTGGGAACCAGCAGTATTTTGCAAACCTCAGGTGTATGCATACCTGCCATGTCTTGTTTTGACCTGGAGGATATCAAGACTCAGGGCCACTTTTTGGCATCCAGCTTACAAAGAAAGAAAAGGGTACTAATTGCTTTCTCTTCAATTTTTCCTCCTTCTGTAAGAAGAAAATGTAGGCAGGCAAAGTGGGAGAGCATCACAATGTGGTCCAGTAGGTGCTCCCATTTAGACCTTGTAAGAAACTGTACAAGGAATTAAATACTAAGATTAATCCTAAATAATGGTGCTTATCCATGATTTTGCACATCCCTAAAGGAATAATCACTCCATAAATTTACAGGCAGCAACATAACTAAATTTCTGCCCACATGTTGTTTTTACAAGGGTATGTAGTGATAGGACAAGGGATAATAGCTTTAAACTAAAAGAGGGTAGGTTTAGATTGGATACTAAGAAGAAATTCTTTACTGAGAGGGTGGTGAGACATTGGAACAGGTTGCACAGGGAAGTGGTGGATGCCCCATCTCTGGTAGTGTTTAAAGCCAGGCTGGATGGGGCTTTGAGCAAACTGGTCTAGAAGAAGGTGTCTCTGTCCATGGCAGGGTGTTGGAACTAGATAATCTAAGGTCCTCTCCAACACAAACCATTCTATGATTCTGCCACCTCAGTGAGCATGGACTCACTCTTGCCTACCTGGTTTGTACTACTGCTCCCCGCTACAACTCTCCGTGTTGTCCAGGGTAAGAGCAGTCACGGGGGCATGCACGGGGCAGCGTGTGCTGTGGTGACCACATACACACGCCCTGAAATGAAGAGGATCAAAAAAATTGCACGTGCATATAGGAAGGGATCTTCTCTGCTATTTCCAGCAAGAGTACGGTGACCCTACCTCAAAGGCTACTGGATGTCAAGCTAGGCCAAAATTTTGGTCTCTGTCATATGATCCAATGATGGCACCTTAACAAGTAAGAGCATGTCAGATTAATCATTTCAGCTACCCTTGGACATGCTCTCAGACTACTCCGAATATGAGGTAATAAGGCTCACCTAAATATCTTCCATGAAGGCTTAAGCTTGAGTGATGGGCTAAGTTTGCACACCTGGACGAGTATCAACAGTTAGTAAAGCTCTTCTGAGTTTTACTGGCTCAGGGGCACCTTTTCAAGCCTCTGTAACCCAACCATGTGCTGAGACCTTAGTAACTGATTGTAGACACAAGTAATGTTCATACTGAGCCATGCAAGTAACCATTTATAAACTGGACTAAGAATAGGAGGATGTAAAGTGTTGTTATACGGATACAAAGATGTTAATAGTGCTAGTTTTGAGACATCATTCACCTCAGGGTTAAAATGGCACTTCTGTTTTCAGCAGTCTGAGAGCACATTTTAAATTTTTGGATTCCTGACAAAGAAATAATTCTGATAACGTATATGTGGCTGTATTCCTAATAACTACCATCAAAAGTAAAGGTAATGTTTTATAAAGATCATGTTTTATAAAGTATACAGGCACTCTGGGGTCTCTGCCCAGCTCAAAAGCTCACATCACACAACGTGAAAGACTCTTCTCACAGCAAGCACCTTGTGCTATGGGTGAAGGCTACTGTGTACACTTGCCTCAATCTATAGCTCTTCAATGCACAGCCTGCACTCTGGAGAAAATCCATGAGATCCACATTGCTCTTTTTTCACCAAGTGAAGGCCACCAAAGCCTGAATGCACTACCATCAGCTTTCTATATAAGGCCCCTCAAAACACAAGGAGTGGACATAGTTTCCTTAAAACCAAGCCTAGCTTTTTTCCCAAAGCCACAAAAAGTTAATGCATGACGAACACTGTTCTTGTAAACACCTCTTCACTATTTGGGGTGGTGGAGGTGGAGAGAGGTTCTCTTGGAAAGCCCATATTTTTATCTAAATTCACTATTCTGCATTCCATAAAAAATCAGAATTATTTTCACTCAAGTCAAGAATCAACTGTACTTACATTGGGATGAAACACACTGCTGCTTTTATAGAGGAGTATGTTTGGCAAGCTCAACTATCAGTGGCATTATCTCAGCAGTTTCTAATTCTACACCACTATCTCAAAACCTATTATCAGCTGTTGTAGTTTGGATGCATATTTAAAAGCAACCAGATACTTATCACACTAATATTTCTACCACACGGTTAGGAAATCCACATACATAAGTATTCAGCCCTCTATTCCTACAGTGCAGCAAAGTCTCTACATACAGTGTACAAAAGCTCTGTCAAGTGCTGCAAGTACAAGCTTTGGTTTACACTGGGGGGGAAGTCACACCCATACAGCTCTGCTGGTTGAATTCACGATTTTGCACTGGTGTGGCTTCAGTGACTCAAGTTCCAGTGCAGATCCATATGGTCAGATAGAGTCACTCCAATGTAGACATCTGAAAGTTATATGTCTAAATCTCTTTTGGTTTAAGCACCCTGTACAGTCAAAGGAGAGGGAATAACATCTCCAGGGTGATCTCTCTGATTTATCTTAGCTATTTTACATACACATACTAAGGTTACTATTTCTTCCATTGACAAAAAGGAAGCACAAGGCACCTGACTAATTTACATGTGCCTAAATTTGATGGACCCAATGTATAACATCACTGAGCTTTACAAAGGGAGAGTTTATTTTCTGCTCAAACCAGAATAAGGTATGTCAGTATAAGCATTCCCATTTAAGCATAACTGCATCCCACTGGGATTTGAGCTGGCTAGAAGTACAGTTCTCTGAAAAAAATGTCCAGGGTGAAAAAACTCTGCGTTTTTTTAAAGTGCCTGTAGCTGGCCCCTGCCACTGGAGAAAGAGGCAAATACCATACACAGGACTTTATAAATACCAATCTTCAATAATTTATTATTTGAAAGAATGAATTTGAATGACAGAAGTAACACAGCCAACAGATATAGCTTGCACATACTAAATTTTCTCCTGCATGTAAAAAAAAAATAAGAGGAAAAAAACCCCAAAGTCTTTCACTGAGAAAGCTCTCTAGATCCAACTTTTCCTCACTTTTTTCACATTACTACATTTTTTGTTGGGATCCTTCAGTCTTTTCTATAAGCACTTCACCTTATCACAATGCCTCCCACTTTTTTATCAAAGTCTGTAAAGACAGTGGTATAGATAGCTTTTCTTACTTGCTCAGAGGAAAGGGTGATGTAGGTAAAAAATAGTAAGCTAATAGCTAGAGGCTACTGTTTCCCTATTACGTCTGGGCTGGTCATTAAATTCCTGGTCCCCTAGGAATTTACTTGTGTCTCCACAGCAGTGATAGCATGTGGTCAGGGTCATCCGTCCTGCGATGGTGAGAGTCTCATGGCAGAGGCTCCTGAAGGTATGGCTACAGCCTCACTCACACGTGTGGAGTAGGTTGCCCCCCAGCCTGCAGTGAAGTCCCTGCCATCGCTGCGTTGCTGTGGCTGTACAAAAGATAGCTGGAGTGCAGCTGTTCCTCCTCCTCTCACAGAGGCTTCTCGTTCCCATTACTGCCCTAGGATGACCATCTCTGACCCTTGCCATCTGGGGCAGACCCAGATTCCACCCCTCCTCTGGGGCAGATTCCCTGCTAGAATTTCTCTGTTTTCATTATCCCAGCTCAGTGAGCAATCACAAAAGCACAAGCTGATCAGAGAATCAACAGTCCTTTTGCACTTCCAGCTTCCTCAAGGCCAGTGAGCCTCCAGCTATGCCTTGATTTGTATTTCATGTGTCAGGGACCCGGGGGAAAGATGAACTGATGGTCTTCAGCTACTAAACAGGAAAGCAAATTGTTTCCAGCATGATAAGGAGTCTGTATGGACTGTTTTCTCTTTGCTCTGCCCAGTCCAGGCTGCTCCACAAAGGCTACAATGACCAGCATGTGAGTTAGATATTTGCCTGAGACCAACAAGTGTTTCAGCTCTCTAATCCTGTGACATTTGAAGTTAAGCACAGCTCAAAATACAATCAGAAGTTGTATTTTAAAGCGTTAAAGCCATTTAACAAACAGCTGACTAAAGAAGAAAAAGCCTACGTTCCCAGCAGCAAATAGATCAACTTCTGTTGTTTGTCATATTGTACTGTTTCATCGCCTGCTCCAGAAACCAAAATCTCATTCTATTCACATTTCTGAGATACTTTATCCACTGCAACTTTCTTAGCACATAACTTTGTGAAATATCATCTCTCTTTTCTTCATCCTAGTTCAAAGATTTTTCATGTTTTCATTAGTTTGAAGAGAATGATGGAGTGCTCTAGTTATACAGCTACACAGTTGCCATATATGTATTGAATTAACCAGGACTTGGAGCTTCTAAGCAATCTATATTTTTCTCACTGAAATATAGCAAATACAAGAAGCATCTAAATATTCACATTTCCACAAAACCAATGAACCAACCAACCAAATAAACAAAAATCCCACAAACTACAGCAGCCATATTTGTTATATTATCTAAGGATAGAATTAATATTTTCTAATCCAGAAGTTTAAAACTCAGATGTCGAAGTGTAAGGTGGATGTTCCCATCTCTGTGTATAGTTAGTGAATATACTTAGTACCCATTCAAGACTAGTTATCTTGCCCTAGCTGGTGACTACCAACAAATTCATTGCTCCCTGGAGGTCAAACTGTCTCTCTATTGACTGCAAAGAAAGCCCTGGAAGTGCAGCTTACATTCGTATGTTTAATTTCAAGCATCTAAAACGAGGGCAGTTTTTATTTTATTTGCTAACAATTAAATAGTTCTGAAGTTTAAAAATCACTAAATAAAAGATCAAAATAGACACAAAGCCAGTTACCTGAAGTGAGATAACAGAAATCACAACTTCTATACCTGCAATATTGGGCAGAGCAACTATCAGAAACAAGGGCATGATGGTGGCTCTGAGACAACAGCATTAGTGTCTGGAGCAGCAACAAGACCGCACCAGGAGGAATCGTGAACATAGACACATTGATTTTGGAAATCACCAAGACTCATTATAGCAAAATATTATTCAGAACTGCATGATCATAAATGGAGTTTTCATAAGCATTCAGTAAATGCCATTCTAACTCATTCTTAAAATTGGTTAGATCACAACTAAAGATACTGTCTTATTTCAAGACATGAAAGATGAAGTGGTAAGTGTGCCACCAAGCACCTTTATTCTTTGTTAAATCAGAAGCACACTCCACAGAAAAGGAGTGTGTATGCTTCACTTTCAGAGAAATGTCCTATGTGATGCATCTTAAGCTGTGAATGAAGCTCCTTGTATAAGAGTCTGAAGTAGGGAAAAAAGATCAGAATTCCCTAAACATAGTAGACAATCTGTCCAAAACTCTGCAAAAATAAAATATTTTAGGAACAGAAGACCCATCCCTTCAAAATGGCACTTAATTCATTTCAGTGAATCCACTACAACATACTGCAGGAGCAAAATCATCAGTAAAGTTTACAGATGGAGATGCTTGAGATGCCTGAGATGAAAAGTTCCCAAGAAAATCCAAAGAGGGCTGGCAAAGTCAGCTCTTCAAATTCGCTAAAGTAATGCCAACAGCACTTCTATTATTTCATAATGGATTTTACAGGTCTTCAGCCATTATTTTTTCAGGAAGACTCAGAACTATTTACTGTCTTATGATAGTTCCAAATGTGGGAGAACGTTAATTAAACAACACATTTCAGCTATATAGTTCTGATTTCAGTCATGGCTGACTAATTACTCAACTTTATCTGTTGAAAGCCAACTGTTATCTCACAGAAACTTCTTGGAGATATTTTTGAGCTGACTTCATTTGCTCAGCCAACCTAAATACCAGATTTATTTTTTTTTCCCAGAATCATAGAAGTTGATTTAAATGATTTTTCTGGAACTGAAAAACAATGCTGTGTGCAAGCAGGGTATAAAACGCTGTTTAATTTCAGAGCAAGAATTACACCCCAATCAGTGTAAGACTCTTGTAACGCTGCAGCCAAGCCGATCACAAATTGTTCCATTCTAAGATCTCCATTGTTCAGAACCTCTTCAGATTTGCAAGACATCTCTGCTTGACATATTTCAAGAACAGTGTTATAATGCATAGTTCGGCACTATGACTAAATTTATCCTTTTCTAATGAAGTGAGAGATACAAACTTCTGTTCTAAACTGTGTGTTTTCTCTAGTTATAAGCACAGCCCCATCTTTTTTGAGCCGGTTAAAAACTCTCAAAGGCCACTAGTGCCTTTAACCTGGGCTGGTTCCCACACAGTCCTCCCTAACTTCTTTTCATGTTCTGTGAATATAAGCATTTTTAAAGGAACTTTTATAGGGTTTATATTCAAGAGGAACTTGGTGACTTCCTGCACAAAACATTAACTAAAAAATTCAATGTAGCTTCTGAAGGGAATGTAACTACTATTAAAATATAACACTATGTTTTCCATTTCCTTTCCTCTCTCCTCTGTTCCCCTCTCCTCAAACCACTCCTAAACACTGTTGCTTTACTTTACTACTGTGATGAACCGTGATACTGTTTTGAGAGTCACTGTCACACAGCACATCCACACAAATTTTTGTCATGTTATTTACTTCATCCAGATGCATTGCAACCTATTTTTACTGTATCTGGAAGTGGGTTGACATTAAAGTGAATGAACAACTGTTAATGACAATTAACACAAAACTATGTCTGTCTTTATTATTCATGCTGGTCAGTCTGATAGTACTGCTCTGATTACAGGACTATACTAAAAACAGTGAAGTTATATTAAATTACTACCTGTTGCCATATCCTAAAACTTGCACAGTTAAGGTTTATGAGATGCTCCATGTAACTATATCTCTGAGCTTTGAAGCCTCTTCTCACCAAAACCCCTGCAGAACCTCCTCATGAATTTTATATGTGGAAAGTGGAGACAGGCAAGATGAGCTGAGTAAATGCATTGGACAGGATTCATGTACTAATAGACCAAAATAAAAGCTACAAAAATGCAAGTTAGTTTTCTCCTTTTTTTAAGAGAATCATATACTTCAGTTGAATACTTTATGGACAGACTCAGTCCAATACTTTGTGGATAGACTTCCTCTACCTGCTCTTTATTTAGGGAAGATACTTATTATAATTCAAAAGTAACAGCTGATGTTCCTTGTCATAATTTCAGGGATAGACAGCAGCTTCTGTGAACAGGACTGCACCACCACACGTGTTTGTTGGTGGTTTTCATTAGTCTCAAACCATAGTTATTATTTATTCT
This sequence comes from Neopelma chrysocephalum, assembly GCF_003984885.1. Lineage (NCBI taxonomy): Eukaryota > Metazoa > Chordata > Aves > Passeriformes > Pipridae > Neopelma > Neopelma chrysocephalum. Next base: position 11,797,576 of record NW_020897714.1, read on the forward strand.
CTCTTACCCATTCTTGTAATTTTTGCTTCTTCATAGTAATTTTTTGCATTTTCCTCCATTTCTAGTGCTCCTTACACCCCCTTATACTGGTTTTATCCATGCACTGACTCTGCTTCTTGCTCATTGTAAATCTTTGGTCCTACTTTTGTCTGTGCAATTACTGATTCTGCTGGCTCTGACACTTTGGCACTCTGTCCTGCTCCACCTTCTCCCCTGGGTTTCCTTCCTCTCCTCTCTCTAATGATTGCTTTCCCTAAATCCCATTCATTAGAGAGGTCAGGAACAGACAGCGTCACAGCTACATGGAAAGCGTTTCCTTTACTTCCCATTTTAAGATAATCTCTGTTCCAGATGGTTACAAGCATTACCTGGTTGCAAATTGTTAGGGTGCATTTGCTCTAAAGTTAGGCAACAGAGCGTACAAGCATTAAATTGCAAAACACAGAGAGAGAGAGAGAGACAGAAGAAATTGTCATATTGGTTGTTACAGCTGCTTGCCACACCTATAATTAGCATTGTCTGACAATTCCTGTTCAATGGTGTTTTTTTAGTTCTGAATACTTCACCAGATCTCCATCCCCAGAGCTTGAATTTGCCAGCTGGACATCTGCTTTGAGATAGTATCAGTCATAATTGGAGCAACAATGTGTAAGAATTAATCCAAAGAAAAGCCAGCTTTGCCCACCTTTTACTTATGTTAAAAAACGCAGGTAAACTTTTTCTTTGGAAACTTTTATATCCCCCTATTTGGGGATAGACATTTGCAGCTTAGCAGGGAATAGCCTGCTGTAAGAGAAGAACATTTTCTCATATACATAGGAGAAGAGGAGATGAGGAGGAGGGTAGCCTGGGACAGGAGTCTTAAGGATTGAATTTTGGACCAGAGTAAAAAAGGTCAGAGTGAAGAGGAAAAAGCTGCTACATAAAGCAGAAGCTCTCTAGGATGTGGTCCCCTTCAGAGGAGGCATCTCACTATTCTCCTGCTGTAGCAAACATGACACAGGCAGCAAACAAACTCCATGTACTCTACTGAGGGCACACAGGAAGGATGGATATACATCCAGTTAATCTAAAGGCTTCAAATGGCTCACACAGAGTATCTATATCATTGCCACCTTGGTGAAGTTGCTTCTTAGTGTTTAAAAATCTGATAGAGTAGGCCTTATACTGTTAAACATTTTCTATTGGTCTTTTAAGCCCTGTGAAGTGGCACACAACAAACCTGATACAGAAAAAATAAATCTGAGACTGCAGAAAAGAATAGGGAAATTGTGCAGTCATTTGTATCACCTTGTCTTTGTTTCCCCTGCACTACAATATATTTGCTTTACAATATACTCTTCAGATAGTTCAGTATGTATACTTCAGGAATACATACCATTGGTTTGCAAAAGACTCTATACCTCATTCAGTGCACACCAGATCCTACTCAGAGATGCCTTTCAGAGACAGCTATTGACTCTCCAGCCTTGCTTCTTTTTCTGCAGAAGTTGTAAAGCATGTGGTAAAGTGGTTTTATATCTTCCAGAAAAGAAAGGATCATTCCACAGCTGAACACTTCCAAGAATAAATAGATTCTATATTTGTCTCTGCCACAAACTTCCACAAAAGGTACTTCATGGACCTGCGTTATTTCAGGGATATGTATAGCTCCCTAGTACATGTAAGAGTGAAGTGTCTGTGGTTAATAAATCCCTTGACTATGCTTCTTTTTCAGCCTGCCTGCTATGTTGTCCCCAAACACCTCAACTGGAAGCCTGAATCCCCACTAGCCAGAACACATGCCAGCCAAAAGACTCAGAATTGGAGATGGCTAGGCTGTCACGTCCTGACTCACAAAAATGTGGGAAGAAGTCAGAGCCTGCAAATCCTTCAGCAGAAGTCAGAGCCTACAAATCCTTCAGCCCAAGAGCTAGAAACAGCAGCTACACTGTGATCCAGATACTTCTACTGAAGTCGAATACGGAACGCATTGTTCACTTTTATCTACCCAGTCATAAGTAGAGACAAAGTACTCCTTGCATTTCTTGCAGCTGAAACCACTTCTATTTGCTCCTTCTGGTAAACCTGGACAGCCATTGCATGTGAGTCATCCTGTAGCAAAATTGCACCTTTCTATGTATGTGTCAGGGTCCTAAGTGCACCAAGATGCCTTACTGTTGTTGATAAAACTCACCTGGGGTCTCTCCCACTGCCCTGGCAATGGTCCAGTGCTCCATTCAACTCAGTCCAGAGTCATCAGTCCCTGTGCTAGAGATGCCACAGGAGTGCCAGCCTCTAGCTCTGCCTCTTGCCTGGACTTCGGATCCACACTGCAGTCTTGTCTCCAACCCTGTCTCTGGCCTCATCTCCTTTTGTTCCCACAGGGATACCCTGGATGAATCCTGCACCTGAGTCATCACTACTCCAGTCTGGAGCTGTTGATGGAGCCTATTACCAGCACCTGGCTCTGCCTACCATGTTTGGCTCTCATTCGAAAGTATCCCATTGGTGAGGGCACAGCCTTCACTGGGGTCACTGTCAGTCCCGAGGTCCCTGTCCCACAAAGGAGAATACTGCTATGGAGTAATAGATAGCCTACATTTGGGTTCACTTATAACACACTTAATCTCCAGGTAAGAACTTGGCCAAGCTGTGACAAGAAATCATTCTCCAGAGTACCAGGTTAGACGAGCACTGCCCAAATCCTGCCTCTCTTGGACACCAGGGCATATGCCCGTTAAATTACTGTTTTCTTGCTCTTCCATTTCATAAATGCCATTCACTTACTAGAATCACTGGTGATTCAAAATCCATGAGAGTCGAGGTTCCTCATTCATCCCCCACATACTTCCACCTTTTGAAGTGTACGAAGTACCATTAAAGCACCTTTTACAACATGCTTTGGCAGTGCATCAGATTCTTCCACCCTCAAACACCTTTTGCTTTCAGAAAGTGTATCTGAGTCGGACACTGGCATCTATAAAAAGCACTCCCTTGAGTGCCATCTGTCAATGAGTCTTCAGCAAGGCTACAAAACAAGGGCACTGACAAACACATGCCAAAACATAATGTACATCAGTTTGAGCATTTACAAAAACTATTCCCCATTATATAACTAGGGCAGCAATCCTATATGATTCCACAGCCTCTTTTACATCAGCCTCCTATCAGAGTTGGCATTCGATGTTGGCTTTTCACCTTTTTCCATCAGTCAGCCTTGACAAAGAGAATATCATCTGTGTCTTTGCCAATTTTAACACCAGAGTCAAGATGCCAAGCAGCCACAGCAAGTGCAAACCCTGCGGTGTGATATAGTTTGTGTTAAGTAGAGACAATGTTTTCCTGGAAAAATGTATCTGAAGCAGATGTATGTCCGCTGAACCTAAAGCATGAGTCTACAATAGGACTGGTGATAGGAAAATGGCCTGATAATTAGGATGCTGGATGCTCACCCAAGTTCTGCTCCTAACATGCTGTATGACCTTGAGCTATTTCTCTCTCTGCTCATTTCTATCCTTATGATCATCTTAGCTATTCAAGTTAGGAACTGAATGCTTTCTCCAGATACCTTATTTGATCAATCCTGTTACTATTTCCAGCATGTTTTACATGGTGTGATCACCTCCAGTGACTTGGCACATTCCTGCACGGTAAGTCCACATCATGAAAATGTGCACAGCTTGGTGGTGGCGGCTGGCTCCTGGAAAGGGAAGTGTTCTTCCTTGGCAGTAGCAGCAGCAGTTCTGACTCTGTTGGCCAATGGGCAAGTGCAGGAGGAGGTATCTGTGTGTCTGACAGCTGCCTTCTATCTGCTTCCCATCCTCTCTCAGATAAAGATGGTAGGCTGGATTTTGTCATGTGTACCACTTCAAGGTAGCTGCAGTACTGGCCATGGCTGACTGAACCAGTACATGTCTGCAAAACAGGCCACTGCTGTGGAGGAAGACCAGTCTGTCCCTGCAATTCCTCCCTGGACCTGTGAGCCCAGGGCAAACTCAGCTGGCACTAGACCAGGAGCAAAGGCATCCCCTGGCCCTGCATGGTGCACCTAATGTTCCATGTTCAACTGTGAAACCCTGAAAAAGACAACACTCAAAGAGATGTGGCAAGTGTGGGGGAAGGAGGGGAAGGCCCAGGGGAAGACTCCTGTAACCTCGGCAGCAGAGCAGTATGAGAGGTGATACAGAAATGGCTGCTAGTGACAGCAGGCAGTAAAGTGACAGAACTAATCAGCACATTTGACTAATGATCTTGATTGCCAAATACATTTCCAAAAATCCCATGGGAAGATTTTAAAAAATAACATTCTTGATGAAGACAGTGAGGAAGATAGGTGTCTATTTCCCTGTCTTTTTTGACTACAAATAAAGTTTCATTTTTATTTGTAGTCTTAATACTAAATGGGCAAAAAAGGAGTCATGAAGCAGAACAATTGTGAAAACTGCCTCTGCAGAAACATTTATTACTCATACCATTTTCTGCACTAGTTTCATGAGGAGCAATCACTAGGAAAAGTGATAAACTACTAGATTGGCACTTGCAGGTCCCAAGACCTTTCCTCGGTGAAACTAATGTTACTGAAAGAATATGATATACAGTGACATGTCTCTGGCCATCACTACATCCAGCAGTTCAGGGTAAAGAGAAGGGATGAAGATAAGTCATGAAAAGTAAAGAAAACTGTTTTAATCTGAGATTTTAGGCCCTGTGGTATAAAATTAACTACTAAAAACAAAATGGGTAAGTAATTATAGTAGACTCTTCCACTGTATTATTTTGATTTGATTTCAAAATTTCTCTTTCTTAAAATAGACACCTTAGAAATTTGAAGATTTACAGCTTCTCTCATCTCCTGTTTGGTTTAGAGCCTTTTCAGAATAATATTAAAATAAAGAGTCAAAAAGAGGAGATGCACTGGGAATTCAGCCACTAATCCCAAAATAGAAAAGAAAAATATGGTAGTCTTGTTTCCTGACGTGAAAGCTCCCAGGAGGAAAGGCAGCAGGCTGCAAAAAAAGAAAAGCCTCTTCCTTCCATGACATTTTTCAGATTTTCCCAATTTTTTTCAGATCAAAATATCGTCAACACCAAATTGTTCTCCCCAACATTTTTTCATTAAAACAGCATTTTCTAGTGGAAAACTTCTTCTGTCAAAATGCCATGACCAACTCTATTCAGCAACTTCTGTTACCGTGGAGATCTTATCAAGGTTACAAATAGAGCACTAGAAATAATATTTTCCCAGTCAAGCTGCTCCTTGCTTACCCAGCAAAGGAGCTGGGCAAATTCTTGCTCCCAAGAATGTTCACCTGCAAGGAGGAAGGGGCAGGACAGCCTGAAGTGGAGATTCAGGATAATTGAGTCATTTTGAGAGATACTCAGCCTACTTAGAACAGTTATTCCCGACTTCATTTTTTAATTTATCTTCCTTTTCTAGATAAACGTATCTGGGAATCTCTAGGCTCTGAATAAATGTTTGATAATGCTTTCCTCTAAGGGTATCATACTGAATTCTTCATGCCTATCTCTGCCTTTTAAGGCACACTTTTGTCTTTTTCCCCAGAAAAGAAAAAAATCAGTCCTGTCTTTTTATGGTTTCAGTTTATATTGCCTCTGTCTATTTTTATGGAGCAGGGAATGGTAGGCAGCAGACAGCTGTTGATACCACACAGTGAGTAAGCCTGAGTGAGAACCAGGCTCTAAGGATAATAATTAAACTACATTTGTTAGTAGTGCTTCGGACCCGCAAAGTGTAGATCAGACCCATCTAGACATAGATATTACATTTATCAATGACACGGTCTTGCCTGTGTTTGTATACATGGATATACACACCTCTTTACTCAAATAACAGTTATCAGCTACATTGTCCCTGACCTGATAAAACCAATGAAGTAGGGTGTTTTAAGCAGTATTCCTTAGAGGAGTTACTCTGGGACATATCTGTGATATGAGACAGACACACCTTCTGCTTTCATTCATTAATAAGAGGGTTGTCTTTTGAATCCAGAGATCCCATGCTCTGTATCTTTACTGATAGCATAGTTTTCATGAAGCTTCTTGAATATCAGCTCCAAAACCAGCTCCTCCCCACCTACCAGGGAAAAGTCCTCGGTACTCCTCACCCTACATGCACCCAGTTCCACTTTTTCTGGTCTACAAATCTCCAACAGTATGGTAAACTCTAAGGCAACAGGAAATGGACTCATAAGTGCCACGGCCATGGGGCATTAGGTATTCACCCAGTATAAATTCACTCTGCTGGTTCAAATGCAATAAGGCAATTTTGATGGATTAATTTTGCACTGGCAGATTTTATGCCAGATCAAGCACTGCCCGCCTTTGCATGGCCACTCTAAAGCCTGAATAAACACACAGCACCAATATCCACACCAGAATGCATTCAACAGAAATGTGTACATCCATCATCTGCCTCAGGTTTGTATCCCTGTGTGATCCAGGAAGAGATACGTAGGGCACTAACAGTCATGGTACCAAGGCTGGGGGGAATTCACAGTCCATACAGAAGTGGAAGATTCTCCAATGGATCATGAGATTATTATTCAGTCTGTGGAAAATGCCATTTGATGTGGCAGCTTCTGTTTTCCTAGCCAGCACTACCTTTGGTTTGCTCTCCTCCCAGGGGTGCACCCCAGCAATGCAGGCTAACTGGTTGTACCTTGAAGAATCAGCTCTCTGAAGTAGGGCGGTTTCATCATCCTAATGAGGGGGGGACTGGACCACTCCTTGGTAACGATATCCGAGCCCTTCAGAGCAGAATATGTACAATGATTAACAGAGTCTGTCATTCCACTTGCAAAGCTATTGATGATAGGTTTATCACTCCTCAAACATGCCTTTAGGTTGGAGAATTTTTAGCTACTTGTGGTTTTACAGCTTTCCCAACCTTTGGCCATGCTTATGCAATTCAATAAAAATGACTGCTTCAGCAACATCCGAAGATAGGAAGTAGGGAATAATCAGTGTGCCTTCAAGACTTAAGTGTTCAACAGTGGAAAAAAATACTTTAATCTGCTCACCTAAAATGCTCTCACAATGGCCTTATCAAAAAAGGATGGTTAAAGAGTAATTGTGCAGGTCTTGGGTCTCTTATGCAAGCCTAAGGAGCCAGTAAGGAGGCAAGAAAAGGGCTCTGGTCTAGCTAGGGAAGATGGGAAATCTGAGACCATAGTTCCACAGTAACCAATTTTCAGCAGATGGGATCATTCTGTAGCTCCACCTTCACCTCCCACTGGCCAAACAGGTCCTTTACAGCTGCACTGTGAAGAACTATGCCTGCACCACCACTTCTGAAACATTGCTGTGAATGCCACAAAGGAGCCAGTTGGAGTTGAAAACAAAACAAAGGTTAATTTTTAACATGGATTAGTTCCTTGATCTGGCTCGCGACTTTTGTGTTGGCCAACAGAGGGGCTAGCTCCCTGCAGTGCAGGGGAAGGAAAGAGTACATGGAGGTACGAAGGAGAAGGAAGCAAGAATCCCTTTATCTGCCACCAGATGCCTCATACTGTGGAAACGCAGCCTGAGATCCCAACATCTAAGAGGTCTAACCTCTTGAAAGGAAGTCTAACCAACATCTAAGAAAAAAGACAGGCCATCTTGTGCTGTCTTGGTAGGTTTAAATGTGGCACCTTGCTGAACCACTGCACAATGCTGTGTACATGTTGACTGGTAAATAATCCTTCCATTTATAATGATTTTGGCAACTGTTTTTGACTAAGACTCTTCCTTTGTTTAAAAAAAAAAATCAAAAACAGAAAAAAGAAACATCTCTCTCTCCAATATGTTACAAATACTAGGGATGATGGGGGAAATGCCAAGGAAATTGTGAGAAGAAATCAACAGATACTTAGGAGTTTGGACACAATGGGAAAGTAGAACATAAAGATCCCTAAGTAAGTTTGTTTCAATAAGTAACAATCATAAAAACTCATAAAGCAACTAGTTGTTCTAGGAAACCAGGAAAGTGACTAACATGCTTTTCAACCATAAAATGACCGAGGAAAAACAAATATGCAAAGATGCATGTATCATTCTTTTTCAAGTCACCAAACCACTGAGCAGTAGTTTATCATCATTCAATGTAGTTGCCTAAAGCTTTCAATTCATCTGTATGATTGTTACAAAAAAGCACTGTGAACTATAACTTCTGTACTCAACAGATGAAAACCTCTGATGTGGGATTTTCTATCCCCAATGTAGGTCATGTAACTAAGGTCAAGGAAATAAGAAGATTTTTACCAGCAAATCTCTGCCACATCTTCATTGAAAAAATAAATTTGCCTTTAGTTTTGTGCACCAAAATGGGAGCCAATAAAAATCAGGAAACAATCTTCAGTGTTTTGCAATAAAAACTATCTGCTTGTTCAGATCTGTAAGATTTTGTGGGTCATTTAAAAATAATCAGTGAGATGAAAGTGTAAAAAAGAGAGCTTGGCCCCTAACATGTCCTGTGCATTAAACTCCTTTTGAAAATTCCTTCTTGACCTCCATTCTGGAATAGCCTCATTAGTATGGTTTATGAGTCATAATTCACCTTGTCAATATTATCAGAAGTTCTCTTCTCTAGTTTGCCAATTATTATCTGTTCAGAGAAAGGAGAAATGTGGCACAGGTATAAGAAATCAATTCAGGGATGTGAGCTGCATTCATACCTTTGCTAATAATTGCTCTGCTGTCCTGCAAGCTCTCCTATCACTTGCCCTTACCCTGCCTCTGAGATTTGGAAATTCACATGTCCACATAGGACTCCTCAAATACAGGACTGTGTCATATGGGCAGGCTAATGTAAAATGTATGAAAGCCCTTGAATCGAGGATGAGGAAGAGCATCCCCAGCAGGGAGGAGTCCCCAGTCATCCACAGCCTAACCATGCCCTAACTTCTATGCAACACTGATCATCTACCCCATTACTAAAGGGCACACTTAAGTACCCAAGAAGAGGATATGGATTCTCATCTAGCCTACGCACACTCCTACAGCCCAGAATAAGCCAAGAGAAAGAAGGGGGGTTCAAACCTGTTGTGCAATTCAGCACTTCATGTTTGATATTTTAGGTAGCTGCACACTGCTTTTCACCTTACTCTGAGATACTCGTCTTGCCATGGGTTGCCATGAAGCCACAGGGTCTAATAGCAGGCTGTGACTTCTACCTGGGGAGCCAGGATGCTGCAAGGTAAAAGCAACTTTGACAACACTGAAGTCCCCAGTAGATTTAACCATCAATACCTAACCAGTGCCAGAAATAAATACTATTACTTTCATCTGGCAGAGCTGCAGTAATTAAATACACAACTTTTTTTTTTTTTTAATTGTGTCAGGTAGTTTACTGTTAATAACTACTCCCTGTGATCCCTCTGGGCCAGATTTGTTATTTGTTCCCTCTTGACACCAAAGCATTTGCAAGTCATATTCTTCAGGATCATAAACTTCCCTAATGATTAAATTAACAGCATGAAATTCCAACTTGCAGGACTGACAAAACTGGACTCTGGAAAACTACTGTCTTTTTTTTTTTTTTTTGGTCCATGAGAAAAAAAAGGTGCTATAAACATCATCCCATATGGAGCTGTTTTCTGTTTCAGTTTGCTGATATTTTTTTCCAGCTTTGTGATTATTGGACAAAATAAATCATTATAAAGGCAAAACCTGCCATTGAGAGTGAACTCTGAAGTATTTTTGTTAAGGATATGAATTTCCCTACTGTGTTACCTTCCATGATACTGCTAGACAAAAATAAAAGTCAATCTATGCAGTCCAAAAATTAACCTTGCAGAAACAAAATATTATGTTGCTGTACATTTGACAAATAGAGAAAATATTTTAAGATCTAGCTCTAAAGATGCAGGAGAAAAATGTTTAGTGCTCAAAAAGCAAAGAATTTCCTTTCATTCTAGAAGAGGAGCCAGCAATAAGATAAGGAGACCAAGCATGCTTACAGTACAAGCCTGTGTCAAGCTCTACACCTGCATGTGATAAAGAAAGGATAAGGGCATCAACTGGCTGATGATAGAGAATAAGCCTCCTAAATCACATGGCAATGATAAATTAAAACTATCTTCCACCTACATCAGATGGTGAAGGAGGCAGGAACACAATGCTCTCGATACCAGTTAGTGGCATAATGGAGCCAGTATCTCATGTTCTAGTGTGTCAAATTCCAGCAGTGCCAGTGAGATCAGAACAGAAGTCACAGCAAGGTCACTGTGATCTGTCAGCAGGACACCTTCAGCCAAGTATCGCATCCTAATCCCTGTCTGTTGAGAAACTAGCGGAGGAGAAATGCCCGCAGTTAAAATATGCCTACAGCAATATCCTCCGAGGGCATCAGGCTGGAAGTAGAGTAATGCTACATAACGTAATAAAATGCAGCTGATTTTAACTGTTAAATAAGCACTTTCTGTTTTGATACATGAATGTGTTGAAGTCTACCTGTTCACAGAAACACCAAGGACATCAGTAGTGTGGCAGGGACACATTATAGTACAAACACTTTCAAACCATGCACTATTTCCCCCACTTCCATCTTGGAAAGATGACTATGCTCACTGTTCTCGCCCTGGTAGCTCACCCTGAAGAGTCAGTCAGTTCATAATATAGTAGCTACACAAATGACTTATCCTCCCAGCATCACTTGTCAGGAAGAGAAATAACATACCTGCTGTGCAATGCACGAGAGACAAAGCCAAAAAGTTTTTTTCAATCCCAGAGGTAATTAATCACAGTTTACCCACATGTGCTAGCCTACTCTTCTACAGTATGGGCACATCTACAAACATTAACACACTTCTGTTGTGCTTCACACCTGCCCCTGCTGTATGTAGCCCCAGCAAGCAATACAGCTGCCAGAGCAAAGATGGTATGGAATGCAATTTTTCTAATACACTCAAGAGTGCCTGGAAAATAGGACAAAGTCCTATGTTTGGGCTGCAGTATGGTGCACTGGGGTTGTTAGTTTGTATGTAGATATAATCCTGATGTGCATGTTACAAAAATAAACATTCCTCTTTTTTTCCACAGGCATTGAAAATCCTTGAGGTTAAATATGTAGCTCCCTAATTTGGTCAAAGTATGTGCAAATAAAATAGAAAGAAGGACCAACTCTCAGGGATTAGAAGAAGACACATTAGTCCCATCTTTGTTCTTTTTGAGGTCCACCAGCTCCTGCTGTTTGCTCATTTTGCCATTAATCTTCTGTCTGTTGAGAATTATTCTTAGAGGGACTTATCCTCAGGGAAGAAATCTGGAGTTAAAATTAACTTCTGATTATTCAAAGCAGTTTTTGAAGTAAAGGAGAAGGGTAGGTCAGTTAGTAGAAGAGATAATAGCAGCAGTGGCTATGTTGTGCCTGTCTCAGACTTCTGCAAGCTTCCATTTGGGTAATGTTTCACATTGCATCTGGCCAGATCTAAGAGCCAGATCTTCCTGCTACAATGGGTGGGCTGCCTCCTCCACCATTTCTTTCTGTGCATTCCTGCTCCATATCTTGTGTGGCTTGGTAGCTTAGCTGAGCTGCTCTGGCTCACTGAATCCTCAGAAGAATATTCACTTGCTTATGTTGAATGAGGGGTTTTTTATGTTCAGTGAGATGAATTGGCCCATCAAGGGCAAGAGGAGTCCCAGGAAAGAAAAGGGAGAATTGTGCAGTTGATCACAGGAGGAAGAGTAGGAAGAGGGGAAGAGAGGGAAAAATGAGAGAAACTGACTTTTACATGTGATGGTGACCTATAGATCTGCTGTACTACACCACGAGACCTCACTCTTACATACTACAATAGAAGAAAAAAAGCTGTTTATTTACAATGTGTGAGGGTCCATTTGTACCACTGAAATCTTTCTCTATCTTGCACTGAAGGAGCTCAAGTAATCAAGTGACAGGATAGAGACTGAAAACTACAGAGCAGATAAGATATGTTTTTCTTACAACAGAATCACTGACTGGAAGTCTTAGCAAGTGAAAAATTCTGTCTTACTGATCTACAGAAAGAAATTAAGTCAGCTAGGCAAGAGCCTAGTATGTGATAACCTACAGGCTGTCTAAATAGGCAAATATTTTGAACAGGTAGGGAAGCATGCAGGCACCTGGCAATTTAGATTTGATCAAGAGGCAGACACAATGTTTTAAGTCTGTATATAAATGCTTCCAGTTTTGAAAAGGGCAATTACTTCATCTGTTGTGAAGTGCTAGATTTCTTCTTTTTTTTTTTTCTATTTGCTAGCTATGTTAAAATGCAAGAATGAAATAGGGATCCCAGAAATTAGTTGAGGAAAGTAGCATATACAATTCCAGTAGAGCCACTCTACCACCTCAGAGCTACAATTGTGGTCACATCGAAAACCTATCCAACAATAAAATCCTACTTGACTGTTTTGCCCCCTCATATCTGAACCAAATAGTCTGAACAGTGTGATTGGGATGAAGGAAGAAGAAAGTGGGAGATCCATTGACAAATAAGCAATGATGCAGTCTCCAAACAGAAAGTTGAAGGTGAGCTTTCAAGATCATTGAATCATAGAATATGCTGAGTTGGAAGGCACTCACAAGGTTCACTGAAGTCCAACTCCTGGCCCTGCACAGAACTATCCCAAGAATCACACCATATGCCTGAGAGCATTGTCCAAACAGTCCTTGAACTCTGTCAGCCTTGGTGCTGTGACCACTTCTCTGGAGAGCCTGTTCCAGTGCCCAACCACCCTCTGGGTGAAGAACCTCTTTCTAATATCCAACCTAAACCTGAGGGCCCACTGAGTTTCTGAGGGCCCACTGCTCTGCTGCTTAAAATGAAATGAATGAAAATTAGGAGATTGTAGGCAAGTTGGGATACTAGATGCTAAGAAAAGGTTTTATGTTTCCCATTTCAGGTCAATGATGCAAAGAACAAGCCAGCACAGGTAAGCAGTCTATGGGAACGAGTGCCCAGAGGTTTGTGAGTAGGTGTTAAAAGACTCCTTACTTCTTTGCGTGAGTACATGCATTCAGTGACTCCATCTGGCACTAACAGCTGACAAAAAGCCACCAAGGCAGCTTATGAAAGAGCTTTCATGTGCGGCTCTGACAGCTGCTTTAGACTCAACAATGTATCCCATGCTGAAGGGGAAAATCCAGGTTAAATACAGAATTAGCAGGTAATGAAGATAGGACCTGATGCTAGAATCTCTCCCCGTAGCTGAGTCTTCCCTCATCAGCAAAGCAGAGCAGTAATATCCCTGTCACAGTGCAAAGACTAATTGAAAAGTGATGTGATCAGTTCTTAATTTCTTAGCTTCTCTAGCTGCTATAAAAGTACATCTTTGTCATAATCCATTCATAAGAGATTTCTCATTTTGCCAGCACAGACAACTTCTTATGCCATTGTACCTCCATATGGAATTAAAATCAGCAGCACAGGAAGCCTGAGTAAGTGAGCATGAAAAAACCTCAAGAGCAGGGATAATGCCATATTGTTACAAACATTTACCCACCGTGAATAGCTCCCACCAGAGGAAAGATGTAATTTATAGCTCTGCTTCAGTCTCAATTATAAAGACTGACAAATGAAGAAAGACTTCTTTCATTTGTGCTGGAATCTTTTCTTGATGAAGCTATTGAATTTAAACACCGATCACTTGACAGGCTTTTCTTTAGATCTACTCAGCAAGTCCTTTACTACTTAAAGACTAGCTGATACTGGCAAGAACAAATAATTTAAGACTAAGAATCTCTCCTCTAAATTTAGTCAGCACTGTGTTCTATTGCTTATCATGGTGGACATTAATTTGATGGACAAAAATCCCAATACAGTAGCAATTTATTTCCACATAGAATGTCTACCATAACATTATTAATACAAGCCTGTTTTTGAGGAGTTAGGCAGACGGGACATGCAAGACCTTCTGAAAATAATGATGACTTCAGAGTGTGACACCAACTCTGTGTAGCTCACAGCAGTATATGGTTACCTCAGATACGTATTTTGCATGGATAGGTCTCATGATAGTTAAGAGTGTGCTAGACTATGGATCCACATTGAATGATATCAATGGAATGGAAGCCGATTTTGGCTTCTGCACTGTTACAGGAAACTGCTCAGCTGAGAAGAATTATGTAGTATGTGAAAATCAATCCATGACAGAGAATGTTTTAAGAAAAATCACTTTGTGGTTAACAAGTGTCAGTACACTGATATGACTACTAACTTGTATCCCACTGGACTGTAAACATTCCCCAAAGCTTTCAGCATTCACATTTTGTCATTTTAACCAGCTGCCTCAACAGGCAAGCAAGATAACTCCAAGACAGAGCCTAGCAATATGCTTAAAGATGGAGAAGTTTAAATTAAGGTCGGGGAACCAGGAAGTCTCAGCTCTATTTCCTCTTCTACCACTGCAAGGCAAATCGTCATATGGCAAGTCATTGCCACGGCATCATCACTACCACCATGCGTCATGAAAAGCAAAGATGGTTCATCCTCCTGAAAAAAAACAACAGTTGCATTATCTACTACAGAGAAGTACTTACTGAGAATAGTAATTAAGGCACTATTTTTTTATCTGGTCTTAATTCCAATCTACTTCTTCCATCATATAACAGTAGGTCCATTACTAGCAAAGAGAATTTCACACATTTAAAGAGCCAAATACGAGAGCATAAACCTTACTGCCCAAATCAGAGCCTTTTTCTTGTTCTCTCTTTTTTTTTTTTTTTTACCCCGTAGGATTAACAGAATCCAATCATTCTAGTGCAAGGATGAAACAGAACAGATCATGTGCCCCAGTGAATGAAACAAAGTAGAAAAAAGTAGAAGAAATGGAAAAAAATAATCTAATCTATGACTAAGTAAAGAGAGTCAAAAGAAACACAGCAGCTATAGAAGAAAATTAAAAATAGTAAAGACAAGCCCTGGGACTGAAAATGTGAGTTATGAAACAGACTCTCAGCACATATGAATGAATGCTTTGGCTTTTGGACTGGAAAAAGAGAAATCTTTTCATTTCAAGAGACAGCATTTTAAGCCAATTGTTAAAAAAAACCGCAGAGTGTTTTAACAACAATAACTGTCCTTCTCATATGAACAATTGCATGATTCCTTCAGTTTGCTGATCCCTTTCTTTACTGGCAATGCCATCTTAAACAACGCCCACCTCCTTCCCACCATGAGCAGTCTGAATCTGTTCTCTTCCTTGTGAGGGCACATGATTAGGAGGTTCCAGGGTGAACAGGGTTTAAATTGACTGTACCCCCAATGCCCACTTAAATCCTGGGGGTTTTTTCAGCTGGGTTAGTTTCCAACTGCACAAAAAAGCAGCTGGGAGACTTAGGAATTACAATAAGCTGTCTGAAAGATGGGGCTGGTGCCCAGAGGTTGTTTAGGACAGCTTAAACAGACTTGCTATCACTCGCCTTAATTCATTGTTCAACAGACACTTTGTTTTAGGATCAGCTGGTCCTGCCTCCAAGAGAGGTAGTCCCTCATCTCATGGGTCCATCCTCTCTCTCCCATCCCATGTCTCTGTTTCCTTTTGGCAGACACAGATGGTTTTGCAGCTTTGCTATAAACAGGACTGCAGAACTTACCCAGATGAAAAATAGATTTCACCTTTGTTTCACTCAAGTCAGTTCTCAAGGGATGCATCTTCCACCTATTTCACCCCACATGTACAAACTTGAGGGCATGAGACAGTGCCTGGGGACAGGGACACCAGACTCACTCTGTCTGAGACTGGCTCAGCTAGTATGTCTGTCCATGAAATTACAATCCTGTGGGCCCCCTTTAGCTGTGCACACACAGCCACTTGTTTGTAGTAACTGTATACATAGCAAGAATGTGACTGAAGTAGCAACCCACAAATAAATAAATTGCCTCTCATGTTCACTCCAGTTACTTCTGGTTAATTGGATGATTTAACGTGATTGCCCAGTCTGACAATAGATACCTGTGGAACCTTATCACTCAGAGTCACTTGTAACTAACATGATTCCTGTCAGCAGAGACAATTGGAAAATCTAGCTCAAGCCAGCTCTTAAAATGTCCATAAGTAAATTTGCAAAAAATTTGCAAAAAGCCAGAGAAGACGACCCATAACCCTTGCCTTTTATTTAATGCTCTGATTTATCTCTGTAAGATCTGGTAAAAGAGAAAACAAGGAAAAAATTTCCTAGAGTGCTGATAGAGAAGACCATGCGAGACCTCTTCAATCAACCTGGCACGTCACAGTACTGAGAATTAGCCAGGGCAAAGAGAATACCTTGCGGAAAAACATAATTCTTCAAGGCTGACAGAGGAGTCAATCCAAAAGCAAAGAGAAGAAAGACAGTAAAGCCATTCAGTCACTTAGCCTAGGTAATGGGAATTTGAAAATATGAGGGAGGCAAGTTCCTTGATCCTTCATCTTATAGATGAATATAGAAAGAAATAATTCACAATGTGTTGGGGGAACAGGACAAACAGAACAGCCAGTGCAAGGCAGCAACTGGACAAAACATACAGCACTGGCGAAGATCCTGCTGTCTGACCTAAGGCTGGTCCTGAGCCTGAACTTTCAGATAGCCACCGTGACAAGCCGTGCGCTGTCTCCTCTATAGGTACCATCAGCCCTTTCCTCCCTGTCTGCTCCTGCCCTTATGTCAGCTGTAGCATTCACCCAGCTAGGGGCTAACTCAGAACAACTGGATGATCCACACGAAAACTCATCAATATATTTGCAGGGCAGGACCATTATTTTCAACAGCAGCATGGTCTTAATCTTGCTGGGAAACCATAGCTGAATCTATGGCAGATATCTGAACGCCAAAAATAGCCTACAAGATTTACAGAACTGCAACTTTTTCACTGCTAGGAAATTATTTGGGATTATAAGAAAGGCTGACTGCTTCTTTCTGTAAATATACCTAAAAAGGGTAGGCTTCCTCTGACCTTGGCATACTGCTGGACATCTACCAAATGACTAATGGGTCAAGGCCCCATTTACTAGGGTAAATACATGGGCAACCTGATAGTGACTGCAGATTTCAGAGTGCAGATACTTTGGAAAATGATACCAGAAGGAAAAGAAAAAGTTGCTCAAGCTCTCTCAGAGTATTCAAAATATCCTTTTAAAAATATCTGATTTTTAAAAAGAATAAATAAAACAAACAAATAAAAAAACCAAACCACATCAACAAAAAACCACCAAAATCCAAACAAAAAACCTCCAGCCCTGCTCATGTTGAATATGTTATTGTAGTTATTTGGCTGCTAACTCCGAGACTCCTCAGGGTTCATAAGAAGAAACAGCAGTAAACAAAGAACCAGAGTGTAAGTCCTACAGGGTTCTATAATTTACCTATTGTCTCAGAATTTTTAACCAGAATAAAAACTGCTAGATCACTGAATGAAGTCCAGCACTGAAGGAGGTCCACTGAATGAGGTTCTACCTCATGGAACCAGAGAAAAAATAAATATTCCCCAACAGGAAGCTTTTCCTCACCTGTGTACAAGAGCAGAGGTTATCAGTCCCCCTCTGTTGTCTCATTCTTTATTTTAGCAATCTTCTTTAGCAAAGAAGATTACTACTGATCAGCTGTGCAAAACTTAAGCAATTTTGCAATTCTCCAGCTGGAAAGCCAACAAATGAGTTCTAGCACAAGCTGGGAACCATCAACTGCACCTGAACCTGCACCTTATGGCATAGCCATGGTACTCTCCTGTACTATTTTCTCCTCTCATTTTTCAGGAGAAGCTAAGTAGGCTTTGTGACCAAACAGCCCAAATTCTAGTGGACAACTCACTGTGGGGAAAGGGAGGGGGAGAGGGAGGGAGAGAGGGAGGGAGGGAAGGAGGGAGGAAGGAAGGAAGGAAGGAAGGATTAAGTATGATAGCAGAACCTGCCTTCAGTGGCAGTACTTTGCTGAGGTAGGAACTGAAACAGCCTGTCATCATGAAGAGACTTCATTTACAAGGGACAGTTTTTCACAATGACATTTATTGCCACCAGTTAGCTAAAAGAAAGATCAACCTACTCACCGTAGGAAAGAAACAGCAGATACATCTGTTACTGAAGAAAGTGTGTTGACACTGACATTTCATGGCTTAATCTGTATTGCAGATTATATTGAGTTCAAGTAACAGGTTTGGTTTTGAAGTTAGTTATTCCTCACGTAGCTACCTGACATCAGACACACTGATTATCCACTACCTTCTACAAACTGAAATTAAAAAAAAAAAAAACCTCAAAGCAGGAGAAATACAATTCTGGTGGCTGTTGCAAACTACATCTTTATTCAGAGATCTTCCAAGATGCCTCTGAAGCAGGGAATTTATGATTACCTACTCTTTTCTTGTTACATCCTGTAATCCAGACACACTCATTAAAGCTCTAACTTCCTTTCAGTTTGGTCGGAAACAACCAGTACTCTCTTCTCAGAAACATCAAAGTTCAAAGTGTCTAATTGCAGGAGAGGTCTGTATTTTAAAGCACCACCATCTTTGAAGGCAGGCTAGGTTGTCTAGAAGATTTTTATTTACCCAACTATTTGACTGGCTCCTAATTTTTTAAATAAAGTAAAAATCTGTCTTTGAAGGAATCCTTATATTTTGTTTATTTTAGCAAAATCTGTTTGTGTCAATACTTCTATTTTCAATAGATAGCCTGCTGAACTGAAAAACAAGAACATAGGAAATATTTCTCTCTTGGGGTGGTTAGAAGTGAAAATTGCCTGTGGCTGGAGGAGATACCACAGAGATGACACAGCTATTGCTTTAATAAGGCTTTTTGATACTCTGTCTCACACAATACGCTCATAATCAAACATGGGAATATTGTCAGGTTACAGATATTGTATGCTGACCAAAAAGCAAGTTGGAAAACTATTCAAAGAGTAATTTTCACTAGATTCCTTTAAGTAATTTTATATACTAAGAGTACTTTACATGGAGTTCCTGTTAGACCTGTTAGGTGCATGGGTCTTATTCTGTTTTCATTACTCTCTTGGCTGCTAATGTAGCAAAAAACACCCTTCAAATGATAACAAGCTGAGAAGTGTTGCAACCACCACAGTGGCAATAAACAGACTTCAAAATGGCCTTGAAGGAACACAAGCTGCAATTTAGAAATTATAAGTTCAAAGTACTACACTCAGGGAGAACTAACTGCACACGCAGTGGGTAGGAGTTCTGAAAAACAAGACCTGGGAGTACAGGAAACCACAAACTGAACATGAAGTAATCCATTGCCACAATCTAAAGAATCCCAGAACTGTTCCAAGTTCATCCTCAACAGTGGGGATAATCTGTGGATAAGCAGACACCATTTTTCTTAAAACTGCATGTTGACCC
The DNA here is from genome assembly GCF_003984885.1 of Neopelma chrysocephalum. Taxonomy (NCBI): domain Eukaryota; kingdom Metazoa; phylum Chordata; class Aves; order Passeriformes; family Pipridae; genus Neopelma; species Neopelma chrysocephalum. The sequence continues at coordinate 11,816,871 of NW_020897714.1, forward strand.
AGGCTTCTAGACAGACCCATAATAGTTCTGGTAATTTAAAAGGGAACAAAGAACTGAAATCCACTTATTTCCTAAAAATATATTATAAACATAAGGTGTCATTTCAGGGTTAATATGAGCAAAATTACATCCGCCAGCTTGTGCATGAACCACTTTTCTCCTTTTTCAGTTTGTCAGCTTATTTCTGAGAAGCCAATGCATTACACTGAGAACTTCAGAGCACAGGATCTTCAGAATGCAAATGTGCAATAATAGTATGAACAGATGTAGTGGATGCAACTGCAAAGGTATCTAGTGTTAAGTACAGGTCCTTGCAAAGTTACTTAAGAACAGCTGTTTAAAAATTACATATGAATGCCTCATTTAATTGACTGGAAATAGGTAGACAGCAGCGTTACCTGCATAGGTATTTTTTCTTAGTCAAATACAGAGCTGTGTAAATGTTCAAGTAAAATAAATACAAGAGGTTTTGTATGTCAAGTACAATATATGAGAAATAATGTTTTTATGGTATTGGTATAGTACCCTATAACCATTAAGGTTGAAAAAGACCTCTAAGATCACTGAGTCCAACCATGACTCGTATCTTACACCTGGAAGCAAGTGTATTTCAAGGATGATCGTTTTACTTGTCGTATCTGAGGTCTACATTTCCAGCGAGATCAGGACAACACGGGAAAGGAAGTTTGCACATGAAATTCATGCAGATGGATATAGTAGTTTCAGAAGTGTTCACTTAAAATTAAAAAAAAGAAGAGAAAATGTTATTTAAATCAATTCAAATACTTGTACCTTATCTGATGAGCAATGAATGGAATCAAATTTGAGACAATCTTCCATCTTCCCATTCCATTTATTGTAAGCAACTAAAATGCATCTTTTATTCTTTTTCCTTTCTGTAGTTTCAAATTCTAATCACATCTTTAAACTCTTCTCCACAGACCTGAATGATTAAACATAATTCTGATGTTGAAAGACACCCTCTATCTACCACCTTCTTCAGTTCCAATAATGATTATGGGACAGAGGGAAAGCAAGTCTACAGCTTTAAATGTTCTTCGTGTCAAAAAGCTATTAATGAAGTACCTTCAGTTCTGTCTAATGTGAAAAAACATAGCAGGACAAGAGAAACCAAAGAATAATGGAGAATATGGCCATTCAGCATGTTATCACTTGCTGCAAAATTCAGAAACTGCACCCAAGCAGATTCATCAATATTATCCAGTAGCTCCTTTGCTGCTTAATCACTTGTAGTTGGATTCCACTGCCTAACAGTGAATGCAAGAAGCTGGTTTGAATCTCCTGGACACACTTCACCTGTCATTTAAGGGGACTGTGAAAAAGTCCCCAAAGTTCTTCAGGAGAGAAAATGAAACATAGAATAGAATTCTATTAATTCTATAAATAGAATTCTTAAAAACATAAACCAGAAATTTTTTTCCCTTAGTCAACATTAAGCAAGACTGAATAATCTAGGCAAAAGAATAGCAAGATATGTCTTTGGTCCATCAGATGCACAGTGTACAAAACAAGCAGTTCATGGCAGAGCAGTAAGAGGCAGGTTTCATATCTGGCAGCAACACTATTTCACATGGTGTCAACAACTTCCCTCTCTGTTCTGCCTGTCAAGCTGTTTGAGCAACCAAGCAATGAATCTGATCAGAGAACCGATTCATCTAATGCAGCAAAGTAAATGGTTATTTTCAGGTGGATCCATTCCAAGTCTTATTAAGTGTGCAAGTGACTAAACAGATCTGACATGATGGAAGAAGCCCCACATGGACATGAATGGGAAGCCAGGAGCACTTGATTAAGTTGACAGTGGCACTTCAGAAATACACCAAACAACACTTAAAATACCACAAGGATAAAAAAGCCTGAGATAGCCACACAAATACAGGTACTTCAACAATGATCTCAATCTTACAACATCTCAGATCCAACAGTGAGGCCAACTCAGGAAGTTCCTGTGCCTCCAGGCTGTTTGCCTGTTCGTCAAGTGTTTTGATCAAACTCTTTCCATGTTGAATTGAATATTGGTTCAACAAAATCAACTTGAGTGAAAACAATGCCTGAAAAGAAGACAAAAAGGTATGCAAGACCTCAAGGAAAACTCATGTAAGACTATTTTCTAAGCCTTATATCAAAACAACTAAACTAGTTGTAATTCTTTTTTTCTACTGTGTGGTGCAAATCTGTGCACTGAGACATGTTTTAAATGAAAAGTTCCCAATTATTATGTGGTTCAAGTTCTTTTTTATTATTTTGCATCCACATAACAGAAACTAAGGAGCACAGCCAAGCAAAATAAGGTGGCTATGATGTAACATTTCATCATGCCCAGGGAAAGAAAAACAAGCACTGGTACCTACATCTCCAACACCCAGACGTCAAAACAAATATCTTTCTTTTTCAATTCTGTTTATTTGGACAGGCTTAGGAGATTACCTATTTCATAAAACAGAGGCGATAACAGGAAACCAACTTCAGAGGACTTATCCTCGGTTAGCCCTGGAACATTGTATATGGTTTAAAGCAGATGACATGTACCATTTGATTAACAACTCACCACACTCCAGGACCAGCCCATGTGAGAATAATTGTTCTGATTAACACCAGAAAGAGATCATATGAGCAAGGGAGAAAGAAAGCAAAAGTACATGAACTCCACACTTAGGTTTGTAAAAAACACAAAGGCAAGTTATGTTCACAGCTTTTTTCTAAAAGTCAATGAGATTTCAACATCTGAATTTTCCACTCTGTAAAATCATTCTTTTGTATAATCTAAATTACGAGCTGACACCCCCAAATTGGCTTGACTACACTCAAAACATGCTTTCTGAGGGACACTATGGTGGTCTCATAGCTCAGGCATCACACTACCATTGTATACCTGGAGAACTGAAAACCGATCTAGTCCCCATGAGACAGCTCTGAGATTCCACGTATTATACGTGGTAATTATGTAGTAACTTCCAATAATGAGAAAACTGTATTTTCAGAAATAATCCACAAGAAGAGTCTGCTAAATATATAATATTACCAACCTCTTGAATTCTATCCTAAAGCACTAGAAAATTATTATAGGACAAACTTCTTTTGTGAGAAAAAACTCACTCTTCTCTCTTATCTCCTTACATTAAGGAGATAAATTTATTTTCCTAGATGCTGTCTCTTACTAGATACACAGGGTGCATACATAGCACAAAATGCCTTATAAAGAAACCAACATACATTACAAAAAACTGTGTATAACACCACATTGACTGTGATGTCTATATAGTATTTTGAAGTGTTTACACATGTGCCTAAATACTGTCCTGAAGCCTCAGCAAAATCAACTACAGGGCACTTACATACAAACTTCATAACTCCCAGATAATGTAATCTGAGATTGATAGATATTAATTACCAAGATTGTCATTACAACTGGAGAATTTGATTGCAAACAGTACCACAGGCACAATATGAAAGTTCCATACCAGAAATAAAAGTACTCATTAAACTATTTGAAATTAAGGAAAAATAGTGCACAACTGCATCACAATGATTATATTTGTCAACATTTCAGCTGTCTAGTGATACAGCCTGTATATGCATATCCAGTAGGTTTGATTTACATGAAAAATTATTTTAAATATTACTCTCTAAGTCTTATTTCTCCTGGCTTCCAATACGATTATTTTGGATAATATCTCTTTTTTGCTAAGAACACTGATTCCTTCTAATGCTCTTAGCTGCAGAAGACCTTTTTATTTAAGAGGCTTACCATATATTCAAAAAAAGGCTGTAGCCTGCAAATGAGTAAAAAGCATTCTGTCAAATTCTGTGGACAAGGACACACTCCCCATAAGATTAGCAACAACACTAATCTTACATCAACCTGTCTGAATAGTCCAAGTAACTCAACTTTGGTAAATACGACAGAAAATGCAAATACCTCAGATCTAACCAACCAAAAACCAGCATTGGAAAACAGCTGCATGAGCTAAAAGGCAAGCAGAAAATCTGAAATGAGAAATTCATGTTCAATTTTATTTCTGCCAGACAATTCACTGTTTAAGCTTTAGCACTGAGTCTGTCTGTGCCTCAGCTTCCCTATACAGAAAAACAAGGATTTCCACCATTTTTCCTGGTGTATCAAATTTGCTCTGCTCCCAAGCTTCTGTTAATAATAGCTCTGTGCAGGATGGAAAGAAGCCAGCTTTAAGAGCTGAGTGCTAGTAAAGAGCATCTGTCAGCTACATAAAAAAGAAATCCAAAACATCTTCATCAAGGAAAGCATGACCTAGCACTCTGCTCAAGAGCAATTTTCTTCCTGTCTATATATAAAGCTGCAACTTTTGGACATCACTTCTCATCAACATTTTAGAGGAACACTTCATCTTTACTGGCTGAAAACTTGAAAAGAAAACAAGGAAATAGAGGCTACATCCACTGATGTGGTTTGGTTTTTTTCAACCATTTCCATGTTACCATGAACTTCCAGGGTTCTTCAAGAGAGCCATTAACACCCTCTATCCCTCTCACCCCGTCTATGCCTCTCACCCTGTCTTGCTAGCTCAGGTTTGCAATTCTTACCCATCCTTGAAGAGACAACTTACACTGCAGGTTGGAAGAAAATAAAGGAGAATGCTTAGAGAGATGGCAGCAGGAGAGACGCACAGCATCACTGCTGGAGAAGCCAAAGGGGCTGGAGAGCTCACAGAGCCACTGGACGTGGAAAAGGGAATGCAGGGCATTGACAGCAGTGGGGGGAAAAGGTGGCCAGTGGCATGGGAGACTGCCATATGGGAGGGGTGCACGGAAAATACGGAACACACACACACAATCCCTGTATTGGAGAGGCATATCCCATGGACTTTTCTCTCTGCGATGTCCACATGGCACCTACAGCCCACAAGCAGCTAATGCTCCAGTTGGCAACCTGCACAGTCATGGAGCAGGAGAAACCTGGCAATTCTGGGTGAAGTTGAGATACCAGATGCAACACCAAAGGGGTATGAGGATGGAGGGTTCTGAGCGGGTCCCGGTCAGTAAGTGACCTTGCTAGGCTCTATGCAATCTGTCCTGTCCCACCCTGCTTACTTGCCTTGCTCCAGGGCCTCTACTCCCCCTGTTTCTTACATATTAATGTTACCCTCCATTTAGCAAAACTTCCCTAGTGCCCTTGGCAGCCTCCTGTCTCCACTCCTTCAGCTTCTGTCAGCACTTAACAAACCCCTGATGTTCCGTACCTAACTGCCACCTCACCTGTGACTGCCAGACCACCTCCCTGCTGCTCCTGGGGCCACCCTCGTGCCCACCTGAGAGGTGCCTCCAAGCACCCACCACTATTGGCAGGTTGCAGAACTGCTGTGCTACATTCACCTTATGCATATTAGTAATATAAGTGTTCTGAAATGTTGGGCATGCAAACTTATTTTGCTCAGATTTCAGGATGCTCTAGCGTCACTACTCTTCATGCGCTTTTCACATGGTTTGTGGCAGGTCTGCTCTTGATTTTCTTACTGATAGTCACAGCTGAAAGGTCTTATTTGGAATGATAAAGCTGAGGGGTTTTTCTGTTAATTTTTAAACTTCCCTCGACTCCCCCTTGCATTCCCCTCATATCAATAAACATCTGCCTTCCTTCCTGAAGGCCACCCATGCTAGTGTATTCCAGCAAAATCCTGTTACAGGTCACAGCACACAGCCCAAACTATGCACTTGCTTTACCTCCACCCAAAGGGATTTAAAGAAATTTAACCTCCAGACAATCTGGAAAATCTGAGTTGATCATTTACTGCTATTAACCCCACAAAAGATTACACTGGGTTGATATGCACAGGTAGTTACAGCATTTGGAAGCACAGACTTCAAATATATATGCCACCTGAGCAGGATGTTTCCAACAATCCAAAGTCAGCACATACCACTTAAGCTGTTGGTTTGTGCCCTTCCTCCTCATTATCTCTCTCCCACCTCACATATATTACTCGGCTTTGTTTTTCTTCCAAGAAAAATAAATGGGTTTGATTCTCACCACTATCAGTGAGCCTCAGCTCACTGTATTAAGAGCACCCAGACAGTGCACAGACAAATCTGCGGGAACTTTCTGAAAGTGATTTGAAAACCAATGAAATAAAATTTAAAAAAAAAAGCTAGAAACAGAAATCAAGCCAAATTCAATCATTACTGTAGGAGGCCCAGTTCAGTAGCACTGGTCAGCAATATGCTGAGGAAGACTAGCACATCATAAAAGGATCATCACTTTTATTAGTAAAAATCTAGCGCAGAAGGAGGAAGATTTTGGCTGTTAAGCACTCTGCTAGATCGTGCACACAAACCCTATCAATATAGAGAAGACAGGAGATTACCAGGAGTTGAAAAGAAATACGAATATTAATACCTGTTGACATTCAGCCAAGATGACACTGACCTGGTCCTAAAAGAAATTTGGACATCAGGACTCACTTTGACAGCCACTGCTTTGGATGAGAACTCCTCACATTTTCTCTGCTGTTCATCTCTTTCTCTTCTATGGTGGATGGATACTTCCGCCTCAGTTTAACTCCACTTGCTGCTCCACTCTTGAGATTATTTTGGTGCAACAGCTAAATGTTCACCTCCCCACCTGATCTCTCTCTGAGCCCACAGACTCAGCAGCAGTATCCTACATACTTTGTTAATTGTATTCAAAAACTATGCAAAGACAGAGGATGAACAAAGGCCCAGTTGATACATAGGATAGCAAAAAAGTTTTGGCCCCCCAAAAGCAATTGAACTGCCTATTCCGGGAATTTTGGATAATGGCACAAATCCTCCACTGCTCTCCTAGACAACTCCAACAAAGGAAGGAAGCTCTGCAGAATTCTGCATCCACAACAGTCAGGCCAAAAGAGATAAGTGAGGGGCAGACAGAAAAGTGGCAGCATCTTCCTTGCCTGCTTGCCTGTTCCCTGACACCTTTTTCTTCCTGGCTCTACCTAAGTGTAGAGGCTGTTTCCACTGTTAGCAATTCCACTACAATTAGCAGTGCCTCCTATGTCAGATTGTCATGCTCCTCCTTTTCCTCTGAGCTCCCGTGGGACAGCTTTTCTAAGCCTCATCTGCATGTCCTGTTCTGCTGTTTTGTTCCTGCTGCTCCACTCTCCTGATTTTATTGACAGATGGTAATGCTTGAGCTATAATGCAGTAGCTTTGTAGTCATTACAAGATAATTGTATTTCAGAGTAGAGTTGGAGGTAGAAAGGAGGTGTCTGAGGGAGCCATTTTTTGGTATTTATAAAGAAAGAAAAGATAGGATGAATGAAGGCAAAAGCTGGTGAGAGGAAAGTTGCAGTCTGTTCAGCCAGTACCAACCAGTCCCGTCTGATAACTGGAACAAACTACGAAGTGCATCATACTGCTTTACTCTCCTGTCAACACAATCAAGCCACCTGGCGAGACGAAGCTGTTTGTGTTTTCAAGCTATCTGCTTCTACAAATGCTTGACATTCTTGCTCAATTTGTATCCTCCTTCAGTTACTGGAGAGATCTTAATGTCTATAGTATTTCGGAAAGGCTTATGTGCATCAGCTGTACATAGCAGTGCAACACTGCATGTGCAAAGAACTTGAAAAATGTTCCATTCCTCTACCTAAATCACTGAAAAAAGCAGGATTTCTCCTAATGTAACAGCAGATCCATCTGTTTCTAATCTCATTGTTCTGGGTACTTCCTCCTGGCCCACAGACACAGAGGGGAAGTCAGTAATATTTTCCAGAGGGTGGAAATTATTTTGTCAGTGCTACAGCCAGTTCCACTGCTTTCCTCTAAGCTACTCCACAGCTCAGGGCTGTCACCTCAGCCCTTGTACTCATCAGTCCTACTTCCCAATTCTACAGAAAAATCTGAAGAAGTATCTGGGCTAGAGGGGAGCTTATTATTGATAAAGTTCAACTTGTTAGCTCTTTGTCATACTTGCTGACTACTTTAAATGAGCAGAAATACAAATAACTCACTTATTATCCCATCTTCTCTGAAAGTGTAAACAAATTAACAGGTTTCTCTGCCACTCAATGTCAGTGTTAGCCACTGATGGCCATCATCCTGTAGTTAGGGAGCAGCAAGACACAACCTGCCTGTCAGGGCACACCGCAACAGACTGGTCTAATTCTAAAGCACTTTTTAGACCTGTTTGTCAGCGGGGAAGGCACTGAGCCTCTACCCTATTGGGTTAGCCCTCCGTCCCCAGATTCAGCTGATACAATGATTCCTTGCCTTTTACAATGGCAGTTCCCTGAAGCTAATCACACAGCAATACCTATCAAGTTCTTAAAATGGGTCTTTTAGGAAAGAAGAGCTAGTGATTTTTAATATCTAATGCTAGTGCTTCCACTGAACAGATATCCAGAAGCAACCTTCTACATCAATTCTGTGGCATTATGGAAGTCAACTGATTTTCTGGAGTGACAGAAATAAGCTTTATATTTATGGCTTCTAAATAAAAGAAGTAATAACATCAAAATCCTCCAGCTAATGTTTCCAAAATATATTTCACCTGAAGTCATTTTCTCTGTGAGTCAAACTTGAAGAAGTGTTTAAGGTGAAGTAATTTCTAGCTCCTGGGAATATTACATCACCTTCGTCTGTCTACAAAAGTTTAGGCTCTGAACAAAGCTAATACTCTGGTTAAAAGGTTCCTGCCCTCAACTCTCTATTCTCCATCTGAGGATCCCATTCCTTCCTGCCTCCTTAGCTGTACATGTTGTAACATGTTCATGTCTGTAAAAATAATCCTGTTCTTTTGCATCCATACACATGATACCATAAGGATTTGTGCTAACCTGGGAAGTCCCCACAGAAAGAGAGGACTGAGGGAAAAGTCACATGTGCAGTTAGGCACACTGCAGTTTTCAGAAGAATCAATAATAAACACCTTCTCCACATCAACATACAAGGTATCTGTACTCACACAGATCATGCTTATAGGGCAATTCCTAAGACAAGGCAAGCTGAGCATCTAACATATCAGCAAGATACAGCAAACAGAGGAGGGGGATCCTGAATCTTTCTCATATAATTTTCAGTCATCTGGTCTTTTTTCTTGCCTTGTTCTGCCTTTCAAAGAACTAATTCATCTTACTGAAGAGGCAGAAAACTAATCTAAAAAATACAATAGAAAAGTAGATTTTTCTCTGCTGCTTCAATGAGTTGAATCAGCATACAGGCAGCTAAGCCGCATAAGGGAAGAAGCAGCATCATGCAGCCAGGAGCAGCAGAGAGAAAATCAGCAGACCCTTTGGAAGCAGTATGCCAGCAGATCTCCACCCCGAGGCATCCCGTTCCAATAACAACGAACAGCCTAAAAAAACACCTGGCCTTTTGGCCTTTCCACCCAAGCAGAATTGGAAGGCCAGAGAGGCACACTTTGCAATAAAATAGAAAAGGGGACTGACTTGCTTACAAAGTTTCTTGATATTTTTATTTCATGCAAACCCATCCAACCATTCCTAGAGCTAATCACACTTAAGCAGGCAGTTCCATGATTTCAAGCACTTAATCTTTATTATAGTTACTGTCACAGTAGACACAGTCCTAGAGCTGAGCCATCTTCAGCCTCTGAATGGACCCACAGTTTGAGGGAGGGAATAACAGCCTGACACTTTTCCAGGACTACCAATCAGGCATCGTGTTAGTTCCTAGTCAATGCCTGACTCTGGGTGATACTCAGTTTCCCAGTTAAACCTATCTGCTGATAAGGTTTCATGCTGAAGTGTACTAATAAGTATGTCTTCGCCAGTTTCTAATACGTTATTTTCCAACATGATTGAGATCAAATCAGGAGAGTCCAGCACCCACACATCAGCTCAAACCCTGTATGCTTTTCAGGTTTTGATATACGTGTAGTCTTTTTGCATAACAACAAAGTGAAATTTGGGATTTAGATCAGTAAACAACAGGCTTCTTATGTATCCAGGCAGAAGCCTGGGGAAAAGAAAGAGACAAGAAGACCAGAAAAGTAATAGATCTAGTTTGGTTTTCCTACTTACGGCTGGTCCCCCTTTCAGGAAAATCTGAACATGTCACTTTGCTGGCCTGCCTTCCTTCTCAGAAGATACAATGCAAAAACAGACAGTCATTCCCTTTCCAGTCTCCTGCTTACAAAACAACTGGAATGTATTACTCCTTCAAAACATCTGTTTGCACTCCTAACATGAGAAAAAATCTCAAGACTTCATGTGTTTGATAACAAGTTGTGACCTTTGCTTTGGAATTTGGTATTTGATTAAACCCACCTTTTTATGCTTTGAAAACCTAGTCACTTTTGAAACTTCAATTTAATAAAGTCTACTTATTCTAAAATGAATTCATTCCTATGTTTCTGGTTTAGAGATATTCACTGAGATTATTAAAAAGTCTCATTAGCCTTGCTTCATTTTTTATTATTTTTTAATTACATCAATGGATGAAATTCTAGCTAGTGAGTCAGAGTGGTTTCAGTGCAGGGGTGGTAAGCTCATGAGGTGAATACAGCACACCAGGCAGTTCATCCAGGCCACAGCTCAGACTTAACACCATCTTCCGTGGTGTCCCTGAAGCATGGAGAGGCAGCAAGCCACAAACCAGGGGATTACTTGGGCAGCCTGAACCATCCACTTCTTCTGAGTGTCTCACAGACCTTCCACTTGCCTTCATCTCGTCTACAGCCTAAAGACAAGTTTCACCACCAAAAGATAAATGCATGGTAGAACTGTGTACACGTGTCTGCCAAGACTGATTTGTAACCTCTGGCCATGTGACACTGTGCAGTGAATACAGGACAGAGTAAACCTGCCTAACCACATAACAGGGCACACATGCAGCATTCAGTGATGACTCATTTCACATGTACCTGGATGTGTGACAGCTAAATAACAGGGCAGGTAGATTTTGAGAATGTGACATATACATGACCACTCATCTGGCAAGGGAAGGGTCACACCTTTCCTTATCACACAGCTATCAGAAGTTATGTGACTGTCCAGGCCAAAAGTACAGGCACCACTTCCTCAGAGCAATTCTGATTATGGCAAATATACTGCTGCTCTTACAAGCACATCATTTTCTTTGTCTCTTTTTTGCAGATATTCTCTATTACAGGGGAGAGTGGTATGTATCTCCAAGATAAGAAGCCAGTCCATTTTAATGAGGATCTGTACAAGGTTTCCTGTTATTTTCAACCATTTGACTGATAGTGAACATTCTTTACATGGTCAGGCAGAATGCCCATAGGACATCTGAAGTCTCTGTTCATTCCTACAAGCTACTTATGAAATCACAATAGAATGAAATTGGCAATGAAGAAGAGAATACTAAAATAATATCTAAAGAAAGAAATACCATTGTCCTCCACTGAGTACTTGTTGATTTGTTACCTGCTTTTCTGAAGTGTGGTCATTGTTCATGGCCTCACTTAAGGGAGAGGTCTTTCTTAAACACAGGAACAGCAGAATCATTCACTAGTGGCAGGAAAAGCAATGAAGCGGCAACCAGCTCTGCTAAAGATAGAGGTGTTTGTCTTTTACAAATGTAATGTGGCATCTGGCATAAAAACATATTGATAGGGTAAATTCCCACCCAGAAGTTCAATGGTTGGGAAACAATTATAGAGTAAGCACTTTCTTAGCAAATGATCAAATTTCTCCCAGTGCAGGGACTTCACTGGAAGATAACAGAGGTAATTCTGCATTTGGTACTACTTTATTGAAGCACTTCTGGCTGTAAGTTTTCTCATCATTATGATGAAAACCTACACCTTGGGAATATATTTTAACCCATGCATCCCAAAGCTGTATCCAAACACTTTCCTGAAATGCAGTACCTGAAAGCAGGTGAGTTAAAAGTAAAAGCCAGTTTCTTTCCTTCAGGACTGAAAGTTGTTTTAATACCTGGATTAGGTTCTTCCACCCAAAGCAATATGCTGCTCCTAACATTAAACACTCACCCTCTTTTAAGCAAACCAGTAATTTTCAATAAGAGGGTTACAAACCCCAGGAAGTTTATGAACCATTGCTGGAGAGTCTGAGGAAGGTAGCTATTGTTAATAGTCTCTGAAACACCAACCAGAGAGAAAAAGAAAGGTAGTGTCCATAAATCCGTTGTCCCCTTGTTCACCCTGCTGAGGTTTCTATACTCCTCACTCACTCCTACTTCTCTCCGGAGACCTCTTAGTCCTGTGGCTCGGTCTCCCATTTCTGATCTGACTCTTTAAAGTAATTCCCTTCTATATTAAATCTCTACCCTCTCCTTTAAAAATACAAAACTTCTACAAAGTAACTACCGAAAAAAGTTCTCTGTATCCTCCTGCCCTGAGCAGACAGTGTTGGCCATTCTAATATAGCAATTGAACACCTCTTTGGTATGTGTTGCAAATTTTAAAACAAAGCATGACATTTATCTACATAACTGTAATTTCTTAATGACTTTCCCTCAGGTGTTCCTCTTCTAAAGAACAATTATAGGTACTGAAGTGCCTCTATAAAATGGCATGCATACCTAAATACTCTGCTTGTTTGCTTTGAGAGTGTTCAGGTTATTTCATAGTTTAACTGACATTCATAAAATGTTGCATTTGGTGGAATGGCAGAGATTAATCAGTTGGAGGGGAGAAAACTTATTTCTAGTCTTCTGCCTACACTAACAGGCCAACTGCCATGGTTTCGACTGCAGGACTTACAGTTCCTGACAGTGGCCAAGCTGAACCTCATCTCCACAAGAACAGGCTGGGAGAGATCGCTAATCTTCCCACTGCATCAAGTCACAGGAGAAAGCCAACAACTGCTATCACGCCACAGGCAGGAGTATATTGCTCACTGGAGTGAGACTTGGGAATGTGCTGAGGAAAAGCATGCTTTCATCAGGTGCTGAGCAGAATTCCTATTTATGCACAAACCCAGCCACATGTGGCACATCAGGTGAAATGATTCACACAGAACAATACCATGTGAACAGTCCAGATTCCCAGAGGAACACATGGGAGCAAATACACAAGCTAACATGCCTGCTCTACCAGAACTTGTCCACCCTTATAAAACCCAGCTTGGAATGGTCCTGTAAGATTATTGTTTAATTTTGTATGGTGCACGTTGAATTTGCTGGATTAGAAGCAGAGGCAGCAGTCATTAGGCAGGTAAATTGAACACGCGTAACATAAGAATAAAAGTTCCAAATATAGAAAACTCTGGTGTCAGGAAAACACATTTTTCTGAGTATATTTACATTTTAAAATGTACTTGCAAAAGAAAAGCAGAGACTCACGTCATTTTTTTTTGTTCCAATCCTCCAGCAGCAGAAGTACAGCACACATTATAGGGCATGGCCTGGTTTTCACAAAAGTCTGAAGCCAAAACTTTAAGCCTGTTTTTCTAAGTCTCTGCCAAGCTCCAAAAGCACCTGAGTTTATGACATGATGTTGTGCTTAGGATTATCTGTGTACACTGAGTTAAGGCCTTAAAATATATTACTACATACCAGTTTTTTGGGGTCCTTGCCTTAGTCAGTTTACTACATGGGGAAAAATTACCTCTGGGACAAAATCCAGACAACTTAGTGATGAAGGCTACACTTTCCGGACACTCTTTTTTCCCTTCTATATCATTTGTTGCAAAAATTGGCAAGTGTTTAAAGGTGATCTTGAAAAAAACAGAACGCGTCACAACAAAAGCAAATGAATGTGGCTTTTTGCCACAGAGTACTTCTGCAGTGCCAGCCAAGCCATTTAAATCACACTTTTCACTGTTTTTTAGCAACTGCATATTCCTCATCTTCCCATACGTGGCTTGAGAATGTGGGTTGTAATTTGAAGCACAGCTAAAGAGTCAGTTTGTAGTTGATTTATGTGGATGATTTACTTAAGAGTATCAGCAGTACTAAGCACTGAGTACTCTGAAATATCAGGTCCTGGGCATGTCAGTCATAAATTAGTGCAGATAACAAAGAGAGGATACAAAAGCCCCATCATGTCATTGGAGTATTATGGAATAAATTCAGTAGGGAGAGAAAAGAAAAAAAGTATATTAGGAAATTAATCACTGATTTCAGGGCAGACTCTTGTAGCTACTTAGTAACTTTGAAGCATTTGATTTTACAGTCTAAGAAGTACCATTTTGTGTATCATTTCCTAGACATTTCTCAAATCACAGCCTGGAAAGAACAGAACTAAATCACTACACCAACTCCTGCATGCCTGTCACAGGTGTCTACCACACATGCACAAGCCAAGACTTCTGGATCCAAAGCACAGGTCTCTGTCCCTGAGCCAGACAAGCTGCCTTCCTGCCAGTAAATCAGGAGGTGTTGCAAGACATTTGCTTTTTCAGGTGATGTTTACTACCATTATTGGCTGGTAGGAGAGGTAATTCAGAGATAGAGGGTTCCATCACAGAAGAACGTGTTCTGACAGGTAGAACACCCATCCACTCTTTTTGGATTTTGTTCACAACACCCAGTCCTTCCTGTCTGTCCCTATGTATGCATAAAGGCTTTGTGTAATAGCGGCTCCCGGTCAGAGGCCAATCCTTTTTGCCCATCCGTCTGTGTCCTCTTCTTTCTCTAGCAAGCCTCTTATATCAGTCCCACTGTCCTTGCTAAGCCAGTCTCAGCTCTCCTCCTTTGCTTTCTCTCCAAGCTTACTGCTCTCCCAACACAGTCTCCCAACAACTCCCATGTGGAATATCATCTGAGTTTCTTGCTCAGGTGTGTACCAGTTACTTCGTTCCTGCCTTGTCTTCAATAATCCCGCCCAATCTGCCTCTCTTTCAGGGTTTCTCCCAAACAACTTCCATCCTTGACTTTGACATGTGAACTCTCCTCTACATCCCTGTGGCTACCTGTCCTCTTTTGTGCCTACCAAAGTCTCAGCTTATAATCATCTCAGTTGTTTTGCTCTCCAGCCCCAGTTTCCCTTTTAACTCTTTCCCTCTTCTTGCCCTGTCTCCATGACTCCTTCCTCTTTGTCATCCAGCTGCCTCCCATTCCTTCTCTCATTCTCCCCAGATCCAAGGCCACACTACAACACTGCAGAGATAACCTTTCAAGAATATTTTTAAGGAATAAAGCATTCTTCCCTTAACATTCCTTTCAAAAATTACTCAATCACTTGGCTGCTATTTGTCAAATGTTTCCTCAAGGAGACATCAGCAACGGAAAAGTGTAGCCAAAACTGTTAAAGCTTCTCAAAGTCATGAGCAACTGATACACAGAGCCATACCAGGACTCTGAGACTTAACAACACACACTGCTATCTGTCTCTCCTGGAATCGTACTTATATATAGTTTTAGTGCTTTCACTTACATTATTGGCTTGAATAAACATCAATTAGTTCCACTAATTTTAACTTTGCCTCAGTGAAAAATATTGGCCCTGGTTAAATGGAAAGGGTGGTCAGCTCCAACTTTCACACACAGACTTTGCTAAAAATGTTTGCTAAAAATTCCACCCTTATGCACATGTTAGCTATGAGCCACCTGCAAACAAGCAGCAGACTTGCCTGCCAATGTTATACTGTTACTCTGCTATCAGATCCTTGTAAAAAAATTGTAAAAAGTACACATTTAAAGATAGTCATTTGACCCTAGTATGTCTAAAAGTTATGTGACCTGACGTTTCCAATATGTTTCTTGAGTTTGCCTTTTGACTATATGTAATTTCTTTGTGTCTTACTACGAACCTTTGAACCTCTGTTAGTAGCTTTAGGCACCCTGAGCTATGCAGGAAAAGAAAGGTAAGCCTACAGACACGAAATTCCCGGCCTTTCATTAAATAAAGATCATACATGAAGTGCAAAGATCTCTATAGAGTACAGAATGCTTTAAGCATTTCCTTCCAAAATCTTTGGAAAAATAATCAGACATCCTCACATAATGTCCTTAAAAACATGAACACTCTGCTTGTATCCTATTTTCTTTTGAAAAAATACAGAGAATTAAAAAGTTTTCTTATATATCTCTGTAGTTTTGGTAGGAAAAAATTACAAAATAAACATACAAACAAAACCCCATAACATGCAACATAGACCAAAACAAAAAGTTGTGAACAACAGTTTTGGTTTACTCCTGAAGATGAAAAGACAAAAAATAAACTTTATGTTTAGTTCATTACCTCAGCTGAGAGGAAAAAACCTCTCATCTTTCACTTAATTTTTACTTCTGCTTGTCATCATGAAAGTTTAGAAGATACTGGTGCTGCTTTCTATCATTTCGGATTTCAACAGCCAAGACAGAAAGAGTGCAAGTAAAATGCCAGGGACAGTGAACTCATTTTATAAATAAAAGTGTGAGCATGTACAATATATAAAACACGTGAGATAATGTTCTTACACCTGTTTATTCAGGCTTTGGACCAAAGCACTTGAAGAGCTAGTGAATGATATTTGAACAGAGCTAGGTAAAAATAGATTTGTTCTTGTAACATTATCAAAAGGATCTGACCTAACAGATGACAACATCTGATGGGATAAATCATCCGAATTGGATGTTTCCTCATGTTTTAGGATTGGTTGGTATTATTCAGTATGCATAAAATAGCTGACCTCTACTACAGGACATATTGTATTTATAGTCCAGAACTTCTTTCTTCAGTCCTATGTCAAGATTATACTATAGTCCTATTTATATTATATGACAAAACATTCATTGCTTCATTTGCAAACTAATCCAAAAGTACACTCAAGGTAAGTTAAGTTACAACAGTACTACAGAACTTCGGCAGACAGCAGTCTCTAAGCCGTTTCCTCTTTTCTGAATATCTTATATATCTTATGCATGTAGCTATATACACAGTTAAGAATAGTACTCTTCATAGCTGTTTTTGTTTCCTCTGATAAAAGGAAGATTGAAAAAGAACTGATACAGTATCCACTTCATTTTAGCTCTATATATTTTTTCTGTGACCAAGGCTGCTGTCTGTGAACCCATTTAGCTTTATCTGCATGGCTGAGGACTGTGCTCCACTCTTCAGAAATATTCACTCGTAAGTGGCTCTGCCCAGAACCCTTGCTGAAGTGGCCATTCAGTGCAACAGCGAGGATCAAAACTATTCTCTGCAGTCAGAGTCACCAGGGAAGATAGCATTGTAAACAATTTAAAACCGTGCCACTGGGGATAAAAGTTGTGCATGTCTGTATCAAGCAGGGAGGCAGGTGAGGAACCTGCAAGAGTATGTTTATGTCCAAATAACAGACAGCGAAAGCACCAGCTGCCCTGCTGAGCCACCCTTAATTCATGTTTGATCAGCTTTTGTAGGTACTGATGAAGTTTAGTGACACTCATTAATAAAGCCATTGTCGCAACGTTCCTCGTTTGCTCAAAACCCATTGTTGACTCAGAGTTTGCATTCTGTTTCAGCTCACTCCATGTGAGACTTAGCAACCTTGGCTGAAACCTCAGGATTTGTCTATTCACAGAACATAGCATGAGTTTAATTTGAACAGTTTCTCAAGCCAGTAAAAGACCTGGTGGGACATGGATGACTCAAGAATGATTTCTTCATATTTGAATTACTCTAGATTTCAATCAGCTTAAGCTTTAGCAAGCCCAAGGCTTTGGTTCTGAGGCAGTCATTGAACTACGGCATAATGCAGAAAAAAGCGATTATAAATACAAATCAGTGTTTGGGGATCTCTTATCCAGTTCCATGACACAGTTTCTAATGTCATCATTTTTGTAGTCTGTACTGTCAGTGTTTTCCATTTCTTTCTGTAGGAAAGATGGGTTCGTACTATATTTTAAAATTTTGGCTATTTATAAGTAGGGCAGTGAAACAAGGCATTGTTACAAAGCTACATTTTAACAGCTCTCCTACTCCTTTCCCTAGAGTTGGGACTAAAATAAAACAGTTAATTATTGTACTCGTAGCTTAGAAACACCTCTACAGAAATATATCCTCCCTCCTGTACCCCTACCACAACACCCTAATTAACAGCTAACTAGCTAACATAGTAGCCAAAATACCAGCTGCCTGTGAGATTGCCAGCACAGTATGGAACTTCTAGTAGTCAAAAGAAGTACAAAAATATTGATCTGTCTTCAGAGCAAGCATTCAGAAAGGGTTTCCCAGAAAAACTCAAGGAGGAAAAAGTTATTTAAGAAGAAAAAAAAATATGTTTGCCAGAGCCATGTAATACATGGCATAAATTCCCACATGACAGGGATCATTCCTGTCAATTTCTTACTAAAACTATTGATGTCAAAAGAAATTTTACCCTTTTGTGTGTACTTTCAGACAGGAGTGCTGCAAAATTATACCTAGGAGAATATACCTGATAGAAGTAACTCAGTGCTGGATCCAGCACAGATACACTTCGAGGCCTTTTCCAAAATCTTTATCCATTTTCACATCTGTAAAATGAAGATAGATCTCTTCTTTGCCTTATATGGCTACAGAGATAAAATAGATTTTAGAGTATTTTACCTTCTACCAGTGTAACAGAGCAAGCAGGCTTTCTTCCTGGGGGTAGAAAAACTCTCAGAAGGGCCTGGGGAAGAACAAGGTGAAGCACCTACAAAAACATTTCACCCTGCACTTATCACTGGAGGCTCCCCCAGCCAGGGAAAGAGGGCAGTAGCACATCCTCAGATGTCTCCACTGTAGAGTTAAACTAAGTGTCATGTGCTGTCCTACCCCTACAATAAAAAGAAAGGGTAAAACTCATTTTCCTTCTGTAAGATTAGTACTCCCTGCCAGAGAGAATGTAAAGGCTTGCTTGATATATATTAAGCATAAATATATATATAATACATTATTAAAAAATTAATTAGGATAATGAAAACTTCTATCCTAGACAGTTAAGAAACAGGAGAGGAAAAATCTCTTGTATTGCTTTTGTGTTTGCCAGGCTGGTGATAACAGTCACATTTTAGCAGTTCAGCTCATAGTAAGAGAGGACTCTGTACAGTAGCATATTCACCTTGCAGACATCTCACAATAGTTTGCAACAGTGGGTAAATACTAAATATAACAGAAACTTTACAAATATGGTAGCAGGGGAACGGAGTAGTTAAGGAACTCAATTCCTTTCTTTTTTCTGTAAATCACTAGGAGACAAGCACAGAACAAAGCTTTCCCACATTCACTTACAGCCCAAGATTAAACTAGCCAGTTGCAGGCATCTGCCATGGTATGCACAGTTCCTCATGAAAGTTAGATGACTTGCATATAGCCACTGAACCACCTAGTAGCAGGACTTTTAAAAAAGGCATATTTGCAATTCTATACCCTAATAGACCAGGACTGGTCAAAAGATCAAATGTCTACCACATTGGAGTGGTAATCCATTTCTCTTTTAAGAAGGAAATCTCAGGGAAAGGTTTAGCAAAAACACATAGATATTTGTCTTTTCAGCAAGTAAAAAAATAAAGAAAAAATTGCCTTTTTTTTCCTTCATAAAAACCGTGTCTTGTAGATTTTTTTTATTTGTGTTGCAGCCACACTGAGTTCCATGCACAAACCAAATGGATGAGACTCCTGGGACTTTAGATACCAGTCAATGCAAACTAATTGAAACAATGTGTGCGTGTCCACATCTGGCTGACCATTTAGCAAAATTTTGCTTACATAAGGGCCATCAATATTCTGAAAGACAAGCAGCACTGCTTCTGGCTGGGAAACAGGGTGCAATTCTACATAGCAATGGGACCTTTGCTTGTCTTTCAGCTCTGCATGCACAGCAGCATAATCATTTCCACATATTAACAGCTGCAACCTTTCATATAAAGAGTATTTTATTTCTTAAGTTTAATTTGAACTTTTACTACTCTTTTTAATGGTAGAGCATTTAAGAGACTTGCTCTTTAGGAACTCAGGTGATCTTCTGTTTTCCATTTATAACTTTAGAAGTGCTACTATATGACAGGCAATCTAAATGTGTGCTACACATACTGTACATGAAAGTGTTAGTCATACAACTGGATGGACACCACACCAGCCAAACTCATCCATCAGGCTGTCAACACCTTACTCTTTTTCTGCAGTAACTTATGTGGAAAATTTTCCTACAAACAGCTGTTCAGATCGTAGGCAGACAACAGGTTGTCTGAAACCCCCTTTCAATTGTGCATAAAGATTTGTGAACTTCTAGTTTCATCTGCAAGACAAACAAGAACAGGATGTTCTTTTGATTTACATTTATGATTTGGTTTACATTTTCTATTTACAGAAATTCTTCTGAACCTCCTAGCTCCATTGCCAAAAAAAAACTTTTAGTTCACTGACCTTTTCCATCTGATGTTTGTGTTGGGATGTGAATCCTGCAGATGGAATTGAATTCTCTTCCCTACTTGTCCTTTTTTTTTCTTAAGCGTTCATCAGCAGATGTGAAAAGATGGACTAGAATCATATGACAAAAGCTCAGCAATGGGTACTGTCAATATGATGAAGACTTGTATTTTACAAAACTGAATTGCTCTTTCATTTTGTAAAGCACTGTCTTTTCCAACAGCACTGAAAATAAAGATACTGAAAGTGCCAGAGTGACTTAGGACCCTACTCTTTTGGACTTTCAAGAAGACTTAGACATCAGGATACTGATTAGTTATACATTCCCTAATGCTTTTGCATAAAAATTCCTTTTGGACAAATCTAGGCCTTGAGAGGTGCCAAAAGAAATAACTGATTGACAGCCGTAGGTAGAACGTTCTGAATAAAGCCCTAGATGGCCTAGATGTAAAATTCATCAAGCTGGATTAGATGGCTGAAGAAAAGACCTGAGCTGGTCAGCAAAGAAACACTTGACCTGTTTTCAGGATGAAACGTACATCTAGTTCGTTGTGCATAGTCGAAAATGTTACCCCTTCTCTTCCCTGAATTCAGAGGTAGCTCATTTCTGGATATCAACACCTTATTAAATAAGCCCCTCTTTTAACTCAATTTTGGAAACAGGATTTAAGTCTAAATCTTTTTCAGAATTCATCTGGTAATTTTTTTGCAGTCTAGCATAGTCTCTTAACACCATATATAGCTAAACTGGCATATGAGCACTTTTAATAACAACAACACCTAGATGTCATTCAGTAGTGTGTCCTTAGTTCTCCAAAATCTTCACCAGAATTATCATTTCTTCTTTATAAAGGTGAAAGCAGAGAGGTAGATATATTCTTTATACTCTCTGGTAGTAATATTCAGCTATCTGGCTGATGAAAAACAAGAACTCTTCTGGGAGCAATTTACAGCAGTGTCTTAACCTAGCCATATTTAACCACATTTTAGAAGAAGGTATTGATTGTGGAATTAACTGTGCATGCAGTGAGCCTTGGCAGTCTACTGGATTTAGCTTAGCAGAGCTCTAGCAGCCCTTGGGTTAGGTTGTATCACATATTGATGTTTGACTGATGATCTTTATTAACTTTTTCCTCCTAATGTGACATTTCCTCTAAGAGACATCCTCTTTCTTCTTCTATTCATGTACAAGGATGACACAACTTTTTTTTAAATAAAAGTACATTCAGTAATTCATACTGCTTTCTTTTCCTTACTATTGCATTTGAGTCCCATGACTGTAGTTAACAACAGTGTTTCCAGTGCACAGAACATTCCTTTACAAAACATGGAGGCTGGTTTTATTTGTTTATCCTTTCCTTTACACATTTCCAGAATGTCAACTCTGACATTCTGTATTTTTTCTTCTTTGTAGTCTCAAAACTACGGATTGCAAGCTTAGTCAGAGCTATAATTGAGGGTGAAGTTAATCAAATACAAATGTTTATAATCCAGAGTTTTAAATGCTACAAACAAAACCATTTTTCCAATTTTCTTCAGAGCTCATTCTGTTCTGTATAAATCCATTTCTATGGCTGATTCTTGTGCCATCGAAAGCTTTTCTGACTCTTCTGGGTTTAAAGGGGTAGTCAATGCTAGCAAGAAGTAAGCAAAGCAAGAAAGATTTAATCTCTGCTACGAATAAAAGGTGGTGGGGTGAGCCAAGATCTCTCATTAGAGTAAGTGCCGCTCTCAAGAAAAGCAGACAAGTCTTCAGGGACATAAATCTTTCTACAGGTCTAAACCAGAAGTATCAAATTTAAGATAATTACATTTTGGAGACAGTTATTCTGAACTTTTCTCAGTTACATTAAGGTATTTGATAATATCAGAGAGAAGAGTAACGGAAACAAGCAGATTAGACAGGAAATATAGCCAGAGGAGCAAGTATAGGACAGAGCGGGGACCGATAAAAGACAAGTGATGCTTCTCCTCAAAGAATGGAGCGTTTACTGTGGTTGTTGAAGAAATCTGTGTATTAGTTTTGCATTCGTTGTTCTGACCAGTTTGGTTCCACTACTGACACACAGAGTTTGTGGGAAGATTGTCTCTGATGATGAGTTTGGTGAGGCTCTGGTGAGATGGGAGTTATTTGGCTCCTTTGCAGACAGGGGGTTTTCTTTTAAATTGTGATCTTGTGATAAGCAATCCAGTATAACTGGGAAGAGATTAATTAATCAATCAATTTCAGAGTTTATCAGCTACAACACAAAAACAATACATTCTTAGCCTTTAGTAAAACAACATGATCTACTGCTTTCTAAAATTATTCCATTACTTTGTGTTTTTTGATACAAATAGGCACACCTGTGATTATCAAGTTTCAGCAAACCTGTAGAAGCTTGTGCCTTATCTCCTGTTTTCTGGCTCCTTATAAGAACCAAATACATGGGTAGAGACAGTGAGAAAGACTAATGGTGAGACCACTGTCACTCACCTGTCCTTTACCTAAGGATACTAAATTCAGTGAAGATTTTCACAGGGAAAACAATCAAGTATGGATGCCTTCAGCAAAACTCCAGAAGAGTGCTGACTCACTGGCATGACAACATATGGGTTCCAGTTCAGGCTGCCAAATTCGTATGAGCTGATCTTTCAAATACAGAGAGGACCTTTTGTAAAAGGTAAAAATACACTGTTTTAGTATGTGAGGCTAATTCAGGTAAGCCTCTGCGGAATGATGTGGAAATAATTGACTAGTCCCTGTTAAGAACATTGCTTGTGCTTGTTTGCAGAACTAATTGCACAAATGTTTATGCACAACAGACAATATGTTAAGTGTTTTCAATATTGAAGAACCACGTCAAGAATAAACACTGATGACATATTTTGCAAGATACATAATATGTTTGTTTATGTGACTCAATATGTCTAAAGAGAAGATTTTGATTATTTTAATACAGCCCTGTGGTGGCTATTGTTGACTTTTCAATGTTAAATATACAGTCCAACAGCTAAATACCTGAAAGGGTTCCATAATTAAATATCTCCAAGAACTGCAATTTTCCAAATCCATTAGATATTACATTTGGGTTAAGGCTAATAATAATAATCAAGTGATATGATGGTCAAAGATATATCTTAGTTTGTTAACACATAGGAGAGCAGCTGCAAAAATAATGATGTATTGTCAACATGCACTTGTACTTGGTCAATGCAAAACAAAACCCTTGCAAATGTTAACTAAATATAAATCCCAAGTATTTCTGAGTAAAACTTCTTTCTTGTGAACCTCCCATCCCTCCACCAAAGCAAACAAACCACAAAAGCAGATAAAATATATTACTATTTTACAATATGCTGCTTTAAAAAAAATCACATTTCTTCAGAAGACAGAACATTTCAAATTAACATTCACTTTTTAAAAACTTAGAATTTTAATAGTTAGACAAAATTACAGCCACGCTATCTCATCTTTCCGCTGCTCTAACATAATGATGCCAGCCTATAAGCCAACATCCCATACACAGGATTGTGACAGTCTACCTTAGCACCTAGAAAAATGAAAACAGCCACCAAACTTTTCAGTCAAATGTAATAATGTCTGACATAATAGGAAAAAAATATCATGTGTGTATTATTTCTTCACATCTATCCCAAAAGAAGTGCTTGTAAAGAATGAATATACTATTAGGAAATGTTATGCATTATGCTTTCATTAACAGTTGATAATGAGTTAGAGATTATGCAGCGAAATCTTTAGCAAAGTTTTCCTAACCAGGATTTACATAGCTTCAGTAAAATAAAAATATAATACAAGCATAGAAATCAATGAAATTATAGCATGAGGTAGTGTGGGAGAACCCATAAGCTTGAAATTATTTGTCTTGTTCTTTGGGAAAAAGAAGCTTATGGGAAAACCTTCAGCTTTGTTGTCAAGGAGTTTGGAGTGCTTTGCAGCACAATGTTTACAGTGCTGGGGGTTTTGGTGCAGTGGTGCTACCCTTGCAAAAATGCAACCCATGTGCTCAAGCTATGGGAATGTAATATCAGTATTACTTCAGACCCACTCTTGTTCCTTGCTAAAGTTAACCCAGTATATTATCATTTAGCAGAAAAGCCTCTTCAGTGCCCAACAAACAATGGCGAGTTTTAAGAAAAATACCATAGCTTTCAATTTAAGGATGCATTTTTACCTTCTTTGTGAGAAAGTATTCATCTAGGCTATTTCTTCAGATGCCCTACAGATTTGTATTTAAATCCTTATACAAAAGCGCAAGATTGGAGTAATTATTAAGACTGAAAATGGGAAGGCTACACTCATCCATACTCAGCACATGGAAGTTTTAAATCCTCTCAAAAAATGGTGTGCTTTGTTCCTCTCACATTACAGGAAGTTCAATAATTGGCATGCTGTTGGTACCAGCTGTCATGTTAACTAGGAGTTTTAAAATTAGACTAGATGGGAAAAAACTGAGGTAAAGAAGACATCTTGAAATTGCATGGAGATGTGGACTCTGTGATCTACCCAATGTAAAAGACTGAAGGGACCTAATATTAAAAATGACAGCGCTGAAAAGGATTTGAATGTTCTGTTGCTGCAAGACATGTCACAGACACCAAGTATTAATCATGACTTTTTTAATTCTTCTGTCCTCAGTGACCCACCCAAGTGTCACTAAGGAGGGCATCTCTGAGGGTGTCCTCACCCTCATCATGTGCTCAGTCTCTCACAGAATGCACTGGCATGATTTCCTTCCTACAGCAAAGTCCAGTTTTTTTCTCCAAGCTGCCTCTTCTCAGTTTGCAGTAACTGACAAACCTTGCCCAGAGTAATTTTGTTTGCTTGATATGCTCTCTCCAGGACAGTTTGCACTGGGAACCTTTCCAAGGATGTGTCACACTGAGTTCATACCTTCTATGAAGATATGAGGTAACTATTAAAATCACATCACCACAGCTGCTTCTTCCTGTATCAAATTAATAAACACTGTGCACCCTATCAGACTCCTATCAACTCAAAATAGAGAAACTGATCAACAAGGTAATCACAAAGCAGAATTCTCTTCAGGACTATAAGAGAGCAATTAGGAGCAAAATAATCAATGGTTTTAACTAAGCAAGGAGAAAAGAATTTGAACAATCAGTGTGATTACAGTGCTAGTTTCAAACCCACATAGGCAAACTGGTACAAGCCTCTCCATGAATATTGGTGAGTGATTAAAACCTGCCTCACAGACATAGATGTAAAATGCAAGATTGCCCTTCCTACAAAACCATACCATTTTGATAAACTAAGTTGGTTTTAAACTGCACCTTACATTTAAAGGGTAGTTCTATTCACATTTTCACCCACAAGCAAATCAATAGAAGTTTTCCGGTGTCCTTTATCCTTGGACAACTGTTTTTTCTTATTTGTGCTGTGCAACTACCTATGTAGGATTGTTGTTTAACACAATATCAATTGAACTGCCAGAACTTAAAATACAGAATGAGAATGGCTTTTCAAGCTTTTCAACCTGAATCATTTCACTGATCAGTTTACAGTCAGCCACCTATAGATACCATAGCACAATTGAAAAAAAAAGAGTTAACAGCAGCACAAGTACTGGAACAACTGGTTCCCAATGTAAATGAAAGCTGATGGTGGATAAAGAATTTACACTTCTAGTTCTCTGGCTGTAAGCTAATGACAAAAGACCTTCAGTGGCACAACTGAGCAAACACAGATGTTCCCCCTTGCCCCTCTCCTGTTGTGTCAATGAAAGTCTTTATGGGGTTTCACTGAGCAGCAGATCAAAAGAGCTGATCTGCACCAGGAGTAATAATTTCACTCTGACAGAGTTTTTAGCACCACCAGGAAGGCAGGGCACTCCCATAAAGCTGTGTTTCCATTAACATCCCTGCCTCGTCAAATCATGTCTTCATGGTGAACTTCTGTGTATCAATGGACTTTCATGCAAACTGTGATCACATTTCAGCATTTGTCTTTAATGTGCATTGCAAATAAATTGAAATTAATATTACAGTAAATATAGCTAACTAAGGAATTACATCCTCTATCCACAGAACAAGTTTAATGTCTCCTGTAGACATACCCAGTCTTTTATCTTCCTCATGAAATCACTAATAGAAATACTGGTCATAAATGGGCTGTGGTAACATCAAAAGTGGTAGTAAGCTTATTTAGCCTCTGTCCTTGAGAACCAGATTAAAGCTACCTGTTAACTTCGAGCAGCATTAAGCAGACATAGGCTAGGCACTACATTTTAGTTATTAGTTTAAACTGGTGTCTGTGCGTTCATCTTACTGACAATGACCTGTGTGTTTAGATCTGAAAAAATCCTAGTTACATTTACACACTCCTAATTCAGTTCAGTGTACTGTGGTTGGTCTGTTTCTCCTAATTAAACAGCCATCACTGTAATGTGAAAGAAATTAAGCTTGCGGAAGTATGAATTTTTTACAGGTGGTCCATTGGTGATGGTCTCTAGGGAGCAAAGAGCAGATCTAGAAGGACAAGATCAACATGCAGAATGCATGTAGAGGAAATCCAGCAAGGGCTGTCTGGTTACCAGTCTGTGACATTATCTGGAATTTGCAATAGAAATAAGAACTATTTTCCAGGCAATGATAAGATAGAGAATCATTCTATAAGCAAATCTAAATTTTATCTTTCCACTAATTATATGTTTTTAAAGGGGAAAAAATCTTCATTTACTTTACAATATCCATTTGTTATTTCACACTCAGCTCTGCATTTCTTTCAAAGTCCTACAGCTAGTTTGAAATACGGCACTTCAGGTTCTCAGCACTAAGCCTTCTCCAAACCCTTTATCTCCCTATTTCTATATACTGATACAGAAAGACAAGGGTTGTCCTTCTGCCTCATGCTGACACTTCAATTTCATGATACAGGGGATTTTGGCAATGGAATTCTTCTCTGCCCTGTCAGTCACTTGTTTTGTTTCGCAATGACACAATTATTTGCACAGGGTTTCCAGAGGTACACTAAACTAAACTAATAGCTCCCTGAAACTGTGAGGAGGTCATGCTTCTGCTTTATATCTCCTACTAGCTCTGGTACTCAAGAGACCCTCATTTAAGCTAATTTAATGTGCTAAAATGGCACAGAAAAAAACAGGGTTGGATAGTGTTCTGCTGCTCTACCTAGTGAGCTAAATCTGCTCACAGAAGGGTTTGACAAATATTGAAGCTGTTGTCCAGGACAGGGAGAGAGCCAGTGCAAAGCACAGCTGAGCTCAGAGAAGAAGTGCAAAACCTCCCCCCTTCCACAGAAGTAGGCTGGTACCTTCTCCTGATCCCTGTTCGTTTGCATTATTTTTAACCTTATCTGGTTCCCTGATCCAGTTCACAATCCCCAAACAGTTGTGTCAACAACTGAGTGAGTGATAGCCTGAGTGTAGAATTTCTTCCATTAGTTTCTCTCTAAAGGCCACATGTTTGTCTGAGCAGTATTTTACTTCAGACATGCCTATTAGATTCATTTAAATCAGACCATGCGTGGAGGTATTACCATGCATGAAAGATGAGAATCTGGTGCATTCAGCTTTTATAATAGCTCCGTTAGTCCACTGTATTCTCTGCTCTTCCACAACAGGAAAAACAACACCATGTATGACGGGCAGCTGTGGTATATTCCACAAACACCATTGTTCTCATGTTCATCTTCTTACTTACCAGGTTTAGTCTCCTACAAATTTGAGATAAGCTGGCATTTCTTATTATTCCTAATAAAGTTTCACAGATTTGTACTAAAGCTGCTATGACAATTCAGAGTTCATCTCATAATCATTCCAGAACAAGGTAAATCTGATCAACAAGAGAGGAGAGGACCTAATTTACCAATAAACTGGCTTCTATACTTGTTTAAGACCTCCTTAGCTTCAGAGATGCATTTCAGAAAAGCACTTTCAACTATCAGAAAGTTATATAGTGATAGGCTGTATTTTTCAAGTAGCAAGGTAAGTTTAATATTGTACTTTGGTTGATCATCAAGGTTGCAGAAGAATAACAGGGGTACATTTACCTGACTAGGATCTTCTGTGACTACAAAAGTTCAGGAGAGGATGCTTCAGCCAAACTACAGCTGAGTTGGGCTGGCAACTTAACCAACATTTAAGAAAATGCCTCAAAGACCAGCCATCAGGACCCCAGCTGCAAATACATTCTGCAAATGTATAGCTGTAACATGTAGTTAACTATTTGAGTCCTGTCTGTGACATTTATTCATCTTTTTCCAAATGCAACAAAGGGTGTCTTTTCACTTTGCTCAGTGTTGGGAGAAATTTCAGATTAGTCTGAGAAACACTGGGCACTTGCATTTCCCAGGGAGTGAAGCCATGGACCATGGATCATGGACCCAGTGTATTCATCAGAATCAAGTACCTCCACTCAGCACTTCTTACACTACCCATCTCCCATCAAGCTGTAACGAGCTGACATAGTGGCAAGCAGATTTTTCTTCCTTCAAAAGCAGCAGGACAGCAGGCAAATGACTTCCCTACAGATATCATTACAGTGAGTTGCTTCATCTCCAAACTGAAAGCAGAGCAAAACTAGATATATACAGAAGAAGCCACCTTCTCTCAAAAATCTCAATGCACTAAAAGATCAGTAGATCTTTTTAATGCAAAGCCAGTAATTTAATTTCTTGAAAGTATTCCCACTCAAATGTCTATTGCCACGACGTTAAAGATCTCTGTGAGATTAATGTAGATATAGTTTTTTAAAGGAAGAACTAATGGCCTGAGCCTGAGATTGTCAAGCAGAGAGTCAAAGTTTCATCTAGGTTTTATTGCTACACTTCTCCCATTTCATTTTCTCTGAGCTGTAAAATATAAGCATACCTGCATCTACAGCTACTCTAAATCAGCTGAAAACTCAGAAACACTGTACAAGGTGATCCTTTGTAATGCAAGGTAAAGACTGGTAATACTGAGTCATTTGGCTACATACAAATTCTCAAGCAAGTCTGACTGATACTGAAATTACAGGACAAGGCTAGCAAAAAGTTTGAGAAGTAAACTGAAAAAATTGAGAAGTAATACTGTACGCTGAGTCATCCCCATCTCTGACTGCTCAGCTCAAAGGGCACAGCAACAGCTGAGGTGCAGCTGTCACTCAACACAGTGATCAAAATGCAGATTAATAGCAGACCTTATGTGACACTTACACTTTATCCTTTCAGGGTTTCACCGATTTTAATGCTCATGTATGTGGGATTTCTGAGAAGCTGAGAAAAATATTGGATATTTATTCAAACTGGTATATATATATGGTTATATGGTTCCAGAACCACTTTATCTTTTAGGGGAGCAGTTGTGATCCTCCCCATTCCTGTCCTTAACCCACCCCTGCTTTTCCCCCTTCAAAGCAATAA
This sequence comes from Neopelma chrysocephalum, assembly GCF_003984885.1. Taxonomy (NCBI): domain Eukaryota; kingdom Metazoa; phylum Chordata; class Aves; order Passeriformes; family Pipridae; genus Neopelma; species Neopelma chrysocephalum. The sequence goes on from NW_020897714.1 coordinate 11,846,471, forward strand.
AGCCAGTCCAATAAGCCTCCTTTCTGCTTAGTGCTTCTGTGAACTTTTTAGTCAGACTTGCAAATGTTGCTGAACATGACCCTCAACTCACACAAGACTTTTCCCAACTAAATTACTGCCATTCACCCAAGCTGACTTGTTCTTCAGCAGAACCCTAACACAGCCATAGTAGCAAGCAATCTTGAAAAAACAGCAGCAAACCATTCCTCCAAAAAGAGCATGACCACAAGGATATAGCTAACAAGAAGCCCAAAATCCACCTAATAACTGTAAGGAATCGTACTTAGAAGCAAAGAAGCATGACTTAGGTGAGGCATGTATATGCCTAAGAGATAAGGAAGCAAGAAAGCATTTTATTCTATTTAGCCCAGACTAGAAAAAGAACATTTCTAAGAGTACACTTGCTATTTTCCACTCTTACATCCTACAAACAGCATCCAGTGGGATGATGGAATTAAAAAGGTGTGGCTGTTGTTCTCCTCTATCTCTGTTCACAATATTCTGGCACTGGCAAGCACTAGGTACACAGGGAGGAGCAGAGACTGGATATCAAAAAAGTTTAAGAGTTTACAGTTTTTCCCTTCCTGTGATTTAAGAAGAAACCCAGGAGATTTGTAGTTGTCTATCAACAAACTCTATTTTTTCATTATATAATACAATATCTCTGTGGCATCACCAGAGAAAATTCATAGCTGTTCTTAGTATAAATACGTTTGTTTTCTTTGGTTTATGTAGTCACTGAAACAAAAGAAGTATATACTGGACCTGTTTATCTAATTGCCATTGAAGGATTAGTAATCACACATGCAGAGATTGTTAAACTTTTTTAGCATAGGCTTCAGTTTTGCTTCATCAGAAATTTGCATAACTCTTGTCAAAATCATGTTGCTCCTGCTTTGACTAGATATAATGATATTTTCACAAGGGCAAAGTTTAGATGGACAAAGAGATGAAAATATAAGGTCACTTCAGTGAGGCAATCTGAGCTGGAATGTATATTTTGAATGCACAGATCTGTAGACTTTGTACAAGGCTTTCCCCTCAGCCCTGCACAGCCCTTCAAACAGCGAATATCAGCCTGGTGACTGAGGCACAGACCACAGTGAGCTTTTATTCTTGGTTTGGATACAGATTTGTTGTGTGACCTTTATCAACTAGTTTAACCTCTGCATTTCCTTATCTGTAAACAAGAATAATCACCATCACTTACCTCATCAGCTTGATTCAGGAATACTTGTGAAGAGCCTTGAGTTTCTTGGCTGGATGTTGCTATAGGAACAAGAAGCAAAACTACAATACAATTATAATACTTTTATGATCCCAGTCACCTACAAAATATTTTGAGCTCAAAATTGTGCTTTGGTTTAATTTCAAATTCAGTCTCCCATACATGAGATAGATATAGGGAAGATTGAGGAAAGGAGACTCAAACCTACATTCCCCTTAACATAGGTCCAAGGGTACACATGTACCAAGCACAACAGGCAAGGTGACCATGCTGCCATCAACATTTGTCTCATCTGCCCTTCTTGCAAGACAACTGCTAAGCACTTCTCAAGAGAGTTAAGACATCATATTATAAATTGCAAAAGCAGATTATAGGAGTTTTAGACAGCCTAGGAGAAGCACACACACTTATCAAAATGTATCTAAGTGGGTAACAACATGGCTTCATAGAAATGGGTGAATGATCAAAACAGTGTTAGGTTTCTCAGTAGTCCAGTTCACACAGGCGTAGCACGGCAGAAACACGGGAGACTTCCCTCTCTGTGTCAGTCAGTGACATAATTCACACTGGCAGCAGTCAGTGAAGGTTCAGTGACTAAATGACCAACTCAGAATTAAAGAAGGAAAACTGCAGCAGGTCTGTTACATCTCACATTAGTCCTCTGCCCAATCGGTCCATCTTTCTCCTGAGCATGTGGAACTTCCATCAACGCACGTTCAAAAGAGACCAGTAAAGCTGAGACCATCATGATCCAAGGAGATACCTCTGCATAGCACAGGCACCTGTACATGCCATTCATGCACCAAAGTCAGTCTGTGCATCACCGTGGTACTCCTTCAGTCTCAGAAATAGGCACTAAATAGTTGGAAATGACAGCCAAACAGAGCTACTGCTTGTTGCTGTTCCTCAAAATTCGATACCATTTGAAATATAAAAAGTTTTAATTAATCCTTGTCAATTAAGACATGCATTTTAATGTCACATTTTCTTCTATATGTTGACATTTGTGATAAGATTTCTGGAATAAAGTTTGTTTACTGATAGGCTTCCTTTGGGCTCCTTCCCCAGCCACCAACATCGCAAGCAGACAGTTTAACCACAACACTGCAAGTTTGGAAGTGGTAAAATATCTGCGCTCAAAGCCTGCTATAGGATCTACTAATAGGGATGTGGCTAACTCATCATATGGCTTAATTTATTGACAGAAAAGCCAGTATAGAACTTATATGGTGAAAGAATGCTTATGTATGAAATAATTTATACGGCAAATCATTTCAACTGATGCAGATTTAGCCACATGCTCACTGTCAAGGTGTACAAGACTGCACCTGCTGCTAAAGTTTGAAGGGACAGCATATGTCATTAGGTTGTACCACAGTCAGCAAGTATTCCCTATGGCTGAGAAACAGTTTCTGAATCAAGATCATCATAAAGTACAAGATTCTGAAGTTAAACCTCATCACATGCCTAGATATTATCCTACCACTCTGAAGAAGTCATATCTTTTTTTAATTACATACAATATTTTCTTACAATATTTATTTTAAATTCTATTTTTTTTAAAGAAATAATTAATTAAACCTTTTTCATAAAGCCTTCATAAATATTTTTTCTACAGTGCTGTAACACGAGTGTTTGACCTAATGCTCCTTTTTTCTTAGATTAGACTAATAAAACCTTGGCAGCAGTTGCTGGACACTGGTATAAACAACTGGGTTCCCTGTGAACCCAAAGATACACTTCGAAAAAAAAAGTCTATTGAAGACAGTTTTCTTTAAGACCCTTATCAAAATGCTCATCCTCAATGTCCCATTGATGACAGAGTCCATACACATTAGATGGACCTTATGAAAAGGCATTTTGGGAGCCCAACTTAGTTTGCCAAAGCAGCTCCTAGTATTATTTTGACTGTCTGCCAACACTAAGGTTTGCACAAAATGATGACCTTCAGTACCTTTGCTAAGGAACAGTGCAAACGACATCAGCAACTAGCCTCTGTTGATTAGCACGAGATTTCAGTAGGTTTAGCTGGCAAGCTCCTGTGAACTTGGTTAACATAATTGGGGTATTGTCAGAAATCTCTGTGCTGTAGAGTAGCATTGTATGAATCATCAAACACAGAGAAATAAACACACAGATATGACATGTATAGAAGTCTATGTTGGTCATTTTATATCAGGCAGTATATCTTTGCTTTCTTTTGTGGCTTGAGTTAGAATCATCCACAAGCCTGGAATAAAAAGAATAACAAAAGACTGCTCCTTTAGTTAGATAGTCTTGATTGCTTTTCTCTCACCAAGGGAAAAGCAGGGCAGAATAGATCTTCCTCACTTGATTCTACATAAGCAAGGAGAAAAAGGATAAGTGAAAAGAGGCTATAAGCTCTTCTCTTAGGATTTTGCCAATTCTTTTTCACACATAAGCAGTTAATGGAAAGACCAATGCCCAGAAATTTTATAGCCTGGCTCCCACTACTTCCACTCCTGCCTATAAAACCTTCCCATTACCACCACAGAGGTTGCCTGTGACCGACCCTATGCTTTTAGCATGGGAGGGGACTTCCTTTTCTCCATCGTTTTTTTTCTGGTTGTTTCTGACAAAAGTTGGGTATTTGGTCTCTTTGACACTATTAATTAAACCATCAGTCCTGTTTACAGTGTGTCAGCTCTAGGCTAGAATAAAAGCAACAATTAGTTATAAGAAGGCCCTATAAAAATGTTATATGCTAATGGTCTCAGGTTATCTCAGCTTTTACATGTTCTAGAAGGTGGAAATCTTCATCTCTTCTAGCTTTCCCTGCCCTACTGCTGTTTTTTCCCTCTTTAGGTTTTCTGTGGCCTAGACTCAAGTTTATATTTTTAAATATTTCATGTAAGTTGCTCATGAAAGCTGCCATATTAACACCTACTTCACCAGCAAAGCTGAGAAAGCCAGCAAAGCTCTGATTATCATCCCTCATGTAGTTAATATGCAATAGCGGTGTAAATAGGAAAGCAAGAGAATGCTTTAAAGAAAAATATTGTCCAATAAAATTGTACTTACAGTAAGCCAGGCTTGATATTACTACAGAAAAAACTGCTGAGAACTGGAGTGTCTCCATGTTCACCAGAAAAGTTACTGTGTCCATTGGGTAAGTGAGGAAGGAAGAAGAAAGGATGGCAGAGATAGGGCAAAGCACAGCAGACCTCAGGGAGATAGGGAAGCTGAGTGACACTCTAGTCCTCAGAGTGTGCAAACACCTTTTCTCGTTTGGAAATCCAGAGAGAACATGAGCTATTCCTGCTTTCTGCTCTAAAAGTTCCACTCCTGAGCTGAATGGTAGAGCTCTTGGGGTTAGCTCTGGCAAGAGGTCAGTCATCACATAAGCACTGCCGAGTGTTATAATTACCGTGCTCATGGTGCCTTATTGCCCAGTTATTTCATAACTGAGTGCTATGTACTGCACCAGATCCAAGCACACAGCTCTCACTGACTTCTAGAGCTCCCTTTGTGCATAGGTCTGTTGGAATCTACGTTTTTCATTACTTTATTTACCTGATCTGTAAATATTTTGGAGAACACAATGGCACTTTCGAACATTTATGTATTTGCCTTGTCTACACGTTGCAGCTGTACTTACATATGTATTTCTTGCAGGACTCATTCATGAGGAAAACCATACAAGTTTACAAGTTAATCATTCTCCTGAATGTCAAAAGCCAGGGCAGATCAGGATGTGCATTGTGCTGGCAGTGCTGCAAACTGGGCTGTTTTAGTATTAATAGTAAATTTCCTAGCCTCAGTAAGACTTTTAGTAGTTTTTGTAGCAGGTTAACAACTATCCATGGATATTTGCCATAAGTAATTGCAAATCACAGAAAAAAAAGTGTAATTACTAAGAAAAAAGTGGCTTACATTTTCAATTCAATAGAAAGAGTCCAGCGCTTTCTTTTAGCTTTCAGCCTCTGAGTAAAATAGATATCCTGCCTTTGTCAGACACAGCAGTGATTTCAAGAACATACTGAACAGCACATTTTATATTCCAAATGTTCCAAACCAACACCTAGTAAGATTTTGTTACGGCTGCAAGCTGTAGAATGTGACTGGGTAGCTTACACTACATAGGCTCCAGCTGCAGCTACACAATCAATAAGGCCAAAAAGGCAATGTTTAGGTGCATAGAGCAGTGTGGCAAAGTATGCTTTAGCCACTCACCATCTGGTAGACAAACAAAAACAGCCTTGTGAGCCAGTCTGTTGACTGGGATGACTGGCATGCTGACACACATTCTGCCATTCTGGTTTTGGAGACAGCAACATTTGGCAAGGGCAAGGTGAACACCTGACAAAGAAGTTTTTCTCAGAACACAGAATATTTTTTCAACTATTTTAGGAAGATAAAAAGCACTGAGATCCTTACAATAACTCTTCAGAGACAGCCACCTCTGCATCAGTCACTGGTGAAAGCCAAGAGAAAGGAATCACTCTTCTGGGCTTACGTTTATCCAGACACTAGTATTCTTTCATCATTCCACCTCTCTCATTTTCTTTTGGTTATAAATTATGAGATACAAAGCACACGTAAGCTACTTAACATTCTGTTTTTCTTGTCTGCTCCTCTGACCTCCCTTTCTTCCGTCATCCCCAAATTTTCTTCTTGTGGTTGCTTACAGAGTGCAAGTAGAAAGTAGGTCAGGGGACTGTCAAATGACTAGTTTCAATTTATGGACATGTTGTTGTCTCTGTAGAACCATAGCACTGTTGTTACAAATCCTTAAAAGTTTGTTTTAGCCTGAAAGGCTATTAGACTTACTTCACTGGCAAAGGAGAAGGCTTTCTGCAGGAATTTCATCTGATTAAGTCAACAGAGCTCTGCCTGCAGAGCATAGCTTCCAAACACGAGGCTTCATTTTGTAAAATTAATTCTTTACCTCTTCTTGTTCATAATGGAAACATTATGAAATGCCTAAACAACTTAACAACTGGGGTTTATTTTCCTTTTTCCCCTCACCTTTCCCCACACACTCCAACCCCAAAGTCTCAATCAGTCATTTTAGTTTACAATCATAATACTGGATACACATGCTTCACGTATTGGTACGCTTCATACGGCCACAAGACAGTGTCCCATCATGCAATAAGGAGTGTACACCACACTGGGTGGTGCTAATGGCATGGAAGGGGAGTGGGATTTACAGCTCTTTCAACTCCTCCAGGAAAGCCACCACCAGTCAGCTTATAGCGGCAAATAAAATACTCTGACATAAGCATGACTGAAGTTGACAATGGCCTCCCCAAATATCAGCAGAGTTTACAACAGTGTTGACAGTTTTCGTGAATTAACAGCAAAGCAAGCAGTATCTGCTCCATTAGTCTTGTGGTCTGGTAAGGCTGGAATGACAGTTTTAATACTTTGTTGTCAAAGCACCTGTCAGAACAACTGTCTGTTGCCTCTAGACTCCTGCTACATGTGCAAAACATGGTACAGTAAATAACTGTAGGCTGGTGGTTTCTTAGAATGTATTATTACATATTACAGCAGCAACCTCAAGCAATGCTTTAACTCCAGTCACAACAAAACCCTATTCAGATCTATTAGCTTAAACAAAAGGGTAACCACTTCCTCCTGTTCTCAAAAAAACGAGACAATACAACAAGGCAGAAGTGTAAAGAAAAGAAAGTTCCGAGTGCCATAAACATACCAGTGGTGAAATTTTAATGCCACTAAAATTCATGGCAGTTTTGGTATGCATTCGGTGAGACCAAAACTTAACTCCATATCTTTGGTTTTGTGTTACTCAGTGAAACAAATAGAAGAGATAGTGGTCATTGTTCCTCCCATCCACCTTAAGTTGTGGGAGGCCAACAAATGAAAACATACTATTAGATTGGGATCAGAAGAGGGTAGAAGTCGAAGTATAAATTTCTCCAATAATCTGGCCCATTCCCTTTGGAAAAGGTCCCTTGGGAAATGTTTTAATTGACAGGATACAGAGTAGCCTTTAAATTGGATGAAATTTATAGGGAATGGAAAACTGGACTCCTCTCCATCTATATTCTACGCATTATGCCTAATGTAAAGGCTTACATTTCCCACTCTTTATTTCCTGTAGATATATTCAAAACACCTATATTTGAATACATTGTAAAATCTTACCCTAAGAAATTGTGTCTCTCCCTTTTTTGAGAGGACACTGAAATATCTACAGTGGCTATTACTTGGAATTTCTTACTGTAAAAAAATATTACTTTAACTACTATGGGTCGGTAGGGTCCATCTGTCCTGATGAATCTGTCTAACCAGGTGAAAGTTAGGTGTCCATTCTCACCAGCTGTATAGGGACTCAGTAATAAGGGAAGAAGTTCTGTGACATAGATGGGGTAAAATCCCCTATCATAAAACAGATGCCTAAGAGGAATGACAACTCTTGAGGGCAATTCAGCCCTTCTTTTAGAAAATATTTTTAAAGCAAATGTTGTTGTGATTAATCTCATTAACTTTTGGACTCAAGTAACTCATGAATCCAAGAAAGGCCATGAAAATGAGTGCATTATTACCATGTTAAAAAAAAAACCAGTTCTAAAACTCTTAAGCTGCAACCACTTTCCTTTGCAGCAGCAACTTGTCGCTCATAAACTCATGGTACATGATAGCTTTTGCATCTTACGCTTTATCATGACACCTGGGTATTTCTAGTTTATTGTAACTGAAAATGTTTAGTGTGAAAGCCTCAACAGTACTTGAGGGTATTCTAAAAAATTCTTCAGTTATCCCACAGCACTCAGTTCAGAAAATAGGATTAAGTGTAGAAGTCATCTAGAGATTTTCCAAATTCATACAGCCATCCTAGACAGTTAGACTATTAGTCATGTTTCTTCAGCAGCTATTAAGCTTATGGTTGTTAGATTTTCAGTACTGTTCATTTATCTGAACACAAGTATTTTTACTATTCCAAGGTAAAAAACAGATCTCTTTAGAAAGTACATTGCTAGTGGCAAGAAATTCAATGAGTGCCACAGATTTATTTAGCTTACTAATTTTGCAGCAGCCACCGGTTCTATACACATACCTCAAAACTTAATTCCAACCTGTTGTTTCTAATCAGTAGTGTTAGTGATATTACTTTGCTGATATATTCAAGACTTATTTCAGTCTTCATCTAGTTTTATGCCATTGGAACTTGGACTTCCATAAAAGCTTGGACGCAAAAAATCGCAAAATATGCCACCTATATTAAGTATCTCAAAGTTATGGTAAAAGATTGCGACCAAGAGAGAAACCCATTCTGCTTGGTGCTACAGTCTAATAGGGCATGCCTACATGCCAGCAAGGCATGACTGTATCATGTGAAGGTGCTTATACAGTGTAGCACTGATGCTACAGAACTTGGCAGAGACTGCAAAACTTGCCTGAAAAACAAACTCAAAAAGTTAATCTCTGTTGAATTCTTTCCTGTTGAGTCTATACTGATAGGAGTATTTGACTGATGTTAATTAATATGAGGCTAATTTAAGTATTTCTATGTAAGATAGAGTGATAATGTGATTGTTACGTAAATATCTTTGTAGGAAGATATGGTACTTTCTTGTGGTTGCCAGAATTAAGGAAAGGTAGTGTCAAGAGAAAACAGGGACACGGTGAAGACAAGTGGCTTCCTTAATTTCCTGATAAAAATGGCATCCGTCTACAGATACAAACTGCCTGGCAGGAACAACAGTGAATGGCTACAGAAACATAATTTCTAAATTTAGTCTCTAAATATTTTGGAATAAAGATCTGTGGCTAGAACAGCCCAACATACCTTACTTTCCTTTATAAGCAGTGTCAGCTTCTTCTCAACTTCACTTCCTAAATTTACCCTCCCATTTCCTCAGTCTAAAAAATGGAACTAAGAGCTACTCAAAAGTTAGCAGAGGCAAGGGTGGCAACAGTGTTAATGATGGATATTTGCCATTTTATCAACTCACTCTAAGGGTGAGTTGAAAGATACATACATGAGTTATTTCTCTAAAGGTTCCACATACTAATCTTTTCTGCTCTCCTCACATATCTGCGCTGCCGATTGCTTAAGTCATTTGGAAGATGACATCAGACCTTCAGCATCAGGAAATGGAGGAATTAAGCAGTAGCTGACCGCTAGGTTCAAATAAATACAAGAGGTCTCTGTATTAGTGATGCTGTTACACAGTTCTCTTATTTTCTTGTTTCCAAACACAATCTTCTGATAAATTTAACATTAATATACAGTGGTTAGTTTTTCAGCTCAAATTGGGAACTGAAGAAGAAAATAAAGATGACAAAATTGTGAATACACAGTCAATTAAAAAATGCAACTTCTGAGGCTCCTTTGCATCTTGATTTTTTTGCCAAGTCTTTCAACTGACTCAAAAAGTGATAATCAGCTGAAGATTATTATTGAAAAATGAACTATGAAAAAGTAAAACTGAAAACATTTTTAAAGGACAGATTAAAAGGAACTATTTCTACAATAATTTCACAAACAACTCAGAAGGGAAAGCAAGTAAAAGAGGACAGGAAAGGATCAGAAAGCCATGTTCAATGCTTTGATTTAACAGCAGGTTGGCTGCTTGTGCTGGTTACTTGGTTCTCAAAGGTAGGACAAACTCTTTGACAACTCCCCTATAGTGAAAATATGGTATTTAACATCTAAACATACAGTTCTAATGCTTAGGTGTAGAAACTAGATGCTAACTTTCCATACAAAGGAGCTCAAATCTAGAAATTCATAGCCAGATACATACAGCAAAGTTCTTGAAAGTCTATTACACAATCTGCTTGTTGAAACTCCTCTGTATTGCCACGGTAATTCAGTAGGGTATCAGAGAAGAAAAGGCCTTATTTGGTCATTAAGGTTTCAAATTTGCTTCTGTTGCCACAGCCCTGATTCCCACTGACTTCTGCTCAGAACTGGAGCAGATTCAAAACCCCTAAAAATCAGCTGCAATAAGGCTCAGTCATGAATAAAGTAGCTGTGTTTAACTCCCTCTCTGAACTGCTGAAGTAATCTAACACCAGATGACCAAGTTACATAATTTCAAAATAAATACTGGGTGTTCTTAAGTTATTTTATCATTTGAAGACTTCAGTGACAGTAGAAAGGAAGAGAAGCAGGACAGAAGGTAATGATACTGTTAAGATTAACATTTCAAAACACATAATTGACCCTAAAATCCCAAGACTGCTCTCAATCCATTCTCCACTCAGCCTATATTTGTGCTTAAGACTATCCTGAACCAGATGCAAGACCTTGGCCTTGCTAAATGGACCCATCTCTCAGGCCTGCCCAGGTCCCTCTGGATGGCATCTGTTCCCTCCAGCGTGTCAGCTGCACCACACAACTCAGTGTCATAGGCAAGCTTGCTGAAGGTGCACTCAATCCCACTGTCCATGTCACTGACAAAGATGTTAAACTGCGCCAGTCTCAATAATAAGCCCTGAGGAAAGCCACTGGTCTCCACGTGGACATTGAGCTGTTGACCACAACTCTTTGAGTGTGACCACTCAAAGAAAATAGAAGAAAACACACAAGATGTCTTCAAGAAATTAAATTCATTGCTTCAGAAGTTAACCAGGGCACAGTCTGGCTGTTCAGATCCTGGAAAAGGGGATGATCAGCCAGTTGTATCTTCTCCAAAAGTACCCACTGTGCATCTGACAGTGTGAGACTACTTCCCTAATACACTCAAAAAACTTTATGCAGGAAGATAGGTTGAAACACTGAAAACTCTACATATGGATGAGTTTGACCCTTTATTCTGGAATAATCATTAGACAACAAAGAACTCCTAACCAGGAAAAATAACAGCCAGCAAAAGTCTACAAAAGTCTATGTGCATTCCTGTTTTGCCAATTCCTCTGAGAACAACAGGGGCAAAAAACTGGGAAAGTTAAAACCATTCCTCCAAGCAACCTAAGTTCTGTCTTGGCCTGCTGTTATTACAATAAAAGGAAACTTATTACAACCAGCTTTAGTCAGCTATGGCACAGGTTTTTAGAGCTGAAAGAATCATCTCAGGCTTCTTTTAAAATCAATGGAGAAAGCAGACGCTTAAAAAGTGATTTCAGCTGTTCAGTGGCATTGAGATGAGAAAAATTGTGCTTCAAAATGAAAAAACAAAGCCCTACAAATGCCTATTTCCCTCCACACACAATAAATTAAGTCCAGATGAAGAACTGTCTGTGTTTAGTAAGATGAATCCCACCCAGTAAGCCCGTGGCATACATACACTCCTCTCAGAGACCTTTTGTAATAGCTGTTACAGTTTCCATCATTTCCAGACTATCAGGCAGCCAGAGTGTCTCCACGATGAGCTCTAGATGGACAATGGAATGACAGATATTCAAGGGTATTCTAGGATTTCTAAGCTATCAGATCCTACTGTATGGACTGTATGGATCTGAATGGTACACCTTCCCATATAGAATACTCTGCATGATAAACAGGAAAAAAATAGATCAGAGAAGCTCTTTTTTTTCTACATTGGGAACATAAACTCCCTTTCTTGCAGAGTCTTATAACAAGCTGAAAGACTGAAAACTGTAAGAATATATGCTACAAATTTCAAAGGAAAAAGAAAAGGATAATAAGCTGTATTCTTGATCAGAAAATCAAAATGCCCAGAATCTACAACACAATATGAAAAATACTCATCTTTATTTGAAGACCCACATCATCTTCTCATTCCATTTTATAGCAGCATTGAACATCAATAGAGAAGATTTGCTATGAATCTTCCTACTCAGAAGTAGCTATGGATGTCAAGGAAAGCACTGCCCATATTGCAAGCAAAGTCTGATTTCTGAAAATCCAGCTTTATGTTATTTTTTATTTGATGGAATTTCCCCAGAATTAATTGCTAAAAAAATTTCTGCATATGTGATAACAAAAACAATCACTGTCTGGATAGTGCATACCATGACAATGCTCTCTTTTATGTTCCCTCAAACAACTGGTACACAGGGCAGATGGAACTGCCATATCTCTGACTTCAGCAGTTAGCACAAACACCTTATTTATCCACCTGAATAGGACCACAAAGGATATTATAGTGGCAGAAGTTACATAGTACACAACACGTGGCATTCACCATCAGAACCATATCAGCAGCAGTAAACCAGGCTTCTCGTTAGACATTGTTACTCTTTGGTGTTCACTCATTCTGGGCATCTTTGCTCTTCTTATAGAATGTCTTGTGCATCCTACAACAGACAAAACCACTCCACTTATTAGTATAGCTTCACTATTTTACAGATAGCTTTGAGTACCATATTGAATTTGTGGCTCCTCAACACAAGAAAGACGTTGACATGCTGGAGTGAGTTCACAGGAAGGCTACCAATTTGACTGGGAGGTGAAGCACATGATGTACATAGAGAGAATGGAAGAACTGTGTTTGTCCAGTCTTTATAAGAGAAGACTTGGATAGGGACCTGAGCAACCTGATCCTTTTGAACCTGCTCTCTGCAAGGGGATGACCTTCAAGAGGTCCCTTTCAACCTAAACAACTTTATGATTCTATGATGAGAATGGAAAAAATGTGGAGAATGCTAAATACAGCCTTGAGGAAGCAGTTTCTGTAGCTTTAATGCACAGTTCCATAATTCTTGAAGGATATTCAGTATTCAATATTCAGAAGCAGTCTCATCTAGTTGCATGCCAAATAATGGCATCTTAATATATTTGGGTCTACACATAAACATCTCAGTCTGCCCACAAACCTCATCACCCTTCACAGTAAGTGATGACACAGCTATCTTAAGGACAAAGAACCATCTTATCTGCACAGACAACAGAATCAGCCAGGCACACAGCCTATCCACAAAGCAGCGAGGCCGCTCTTGATAACCCTTAAAATTCCAGCACTACCCAATGTCTTTCCTGCTGGAGAATTGGCTGTTTTCATATGCCCCCAGATTCAGCAATAACAACCCCCTAACAAGTGCAGAATGAATAGTTAGCACATTTGGCTTCAAGTCGAGTACTACACAGCATTATAGACACAGTTACCAAGATCCTCTTACATGCTGTATATATTTTGCCAATACAATCTGAAGCCATGAAGAAATATACTGCCAACAGAAGCAACCAAATGTGAACGCATTCTGCCAAAAGAACTTGCTATGTGCACTATGCCAACAGAGTGTTTGCCAGCTAGATCTCATGAAGATAAGGCCACAGATTTCCACTGTCTTTCAGACTCTCTGTCAGATTCCAGTATTAAATGGATGGATTAACATTTTGCAAGCGACAAGGTGACACTAGTTATGTTCATAACTGTTTTTAGTCACTAGTCAATACTAGTCAGCATGTCAATTTACACCATCATCTGTACTGAACCTTGTAAATACAAGGCTGCAAATATCTGGAATTGCCTAATGAGATACTCCATATATGTGGACTTACTTGAGAAGTCTATGAGGTTTCATATGCTGCTACATATATTACAGGCCTACTACTCCAGCATGTACACCCAGCAGACAGTCTCCAGAAGTAGCTTTACAGGCTGTGCATTAGTACAAATCAAAAGGACAGATATAATCTGCTAACAAAAATGGTAAGTCATTGTTTATGTTTCACATTAGGATTTTGACTTTTGCAGTCCCAACAATAAAACTACCTTGCTGGAAAACTAGGTGGTGATTCAGGGTATTTGAAAGTTCTCTGGAAATATGTTTTTATTACTATTTATCAATCCACTGAATAAGGAACTTTGTGGGAATACACTTATTCTGATTCACCTTTTTATGAGGGTTTGAAAGTTTGTCCAAAGAAAAAGAAAGAGAACAGACTAAGCATAATCTGGTGCTGAATCATAAAACAGATTCAGATGAGGCATCTGATTTGCCATTTTCCCAGAACATATAATGTTCAACATTTAACTTACCAGAAATGTTTTGTGTCTTGAGCTTCTTCTATCTTCAAGAGAAAAGATAAACATTAGAAAGTACTTTAAATTTTTCTAGAAGGACTTTATTAATGAAAAGATATGGGAGAGAAGACATAAATGCTGTCAAACCAATAAGTTAGCAAAAGAAAGCTACAGTTACCCTTGGAATTCTTCCTGCAGAAACTGCAGTACATTGAAGAACCTGTAACAATTTTGGCCATACCTTTTTTAACATAGTCATAGCAAGACATCTACAGCAAAACAAAATAACAAAGCAAACTTTCAGTCAAAGGTAACACTCTAACAGATTACCTTCACTCCCTCAGCAGAGAATGTGAGAGATGAAGTATAGGACAGATGAGTAAACAGATTACCAAAGGACTATATGACAGCAGTCAAATGCTGTGACGATATATATAGAATAAAATATGGGCTCTGTTGAAATAACAGAAGAGCCAATGCCTGTCTTAACGTAGCAATAGAATTTGAAAGCAGAGAGAAATATGAAGTTACACAATTACAGATCCCATTTCTTATGCCTATACTAGGATGTAAGCAAAAATGTAAAAAATTCCATCATGTCCAGCAGAGATACTGTAAAATTGTCATAGAAAAGTTGACCTCGCAAGCCACATGAGCAAAATTAATCAGTTGGTCTCTGTGATAAACACTACACAACATTTACAATTAGTATTAACACAGATTAATGAGAATCACTGGTATCCTATAAGACTGATAGCAGACAGATATATTCAACAGCAAAATGGTTCTGTCCAGCTGAGTTACAGTTAACGATTCCCACCACAATAAACTATTCTTAGATTTCTCGGAGATTCAAAACCCAGGAAGGCTCTCACCTTCCCAAATCGACTCTCACTTAGATCGCATCAAGACAGAAATCAAGTTGATCAAGATCATTAGGAGAAAGAAAAGATGTGAAAACAACTGCTGACTTAGAGAACCTACAGTCTGCCACCTCAAAGGCAGCAAGATGTTTCAGGAATCCATATTCATAGCGTGGCAAAAGAAATTCTGCTAATTTTGGGAGAAAATCTAAGAGAAGATACTTCCTTGATGCATAGGTTGAGGCTAAAATTAACACATATTTCTTAGGGCAGAAAGCTTATCAAAAACTAGGCTGGACCTCATGATTACCTCAAAGACATTCAATAACTGGTGAAGAAACATGAGGTGTCCATCACCAAACTGCCATTTACACATATTAAATTTCTGAAAGTAACAATATACTCTGTAGTTTTAATTCCTGGAAGAATCTGTATTTAAAAGGGATAAATGAAACTTCATAAGGAAATTTACCAAATACCATTGCCTTCTGCAGATCTTAGTTCTTTGAGTGGATTCAGCAGAAGGAAACAGACTTTAAGTTTCTCTCCAAGTTTCAAATTGTAACAAACTAGAATTTTGAAGTAAGTTCTATATTCCTATGATTCAGTATCTGTTTGTACAGACGATTGGGCAAATACTTGTAAAGGCCCTAGGCAATTAGTAAATATATGTATGGAAATATTATACTTAAAATGCAAATTGAATCATGTTTATTATATAAAGTCTTTCAGAAATCCTCTTTAACCACCCCATTTTACAAGTTAGAGAGAATTTTTCTTTTGACTTTCATGGTTATAGGATTGGCTCATCCTGACATGAGTTAAGACACCCTTCTATTAAGGATCTGTTAGAGATGCACACTCAGTAATATTTGCACCCTCACTGAAATAATCGTCCTTTAAAAAGAAGTTACCACACAGTCATGTGGAGCAGATAAAAATACTGCCAAAGTAAGTACAACGTAAGCCAGTCCTCTGACTCTTCAAATGTTTGAGCTTTGGTGTAGTTCTGTTTTAAAAAATGTGGCTATTCAAGTTCTGTGTTGTTTAGAGCAATAAAGATGGATATTCTTCCCACCTACTTATTCTTCCTACTTTAACACTGTTGTGAGGAGGTATTTCTGATATCCACCCACTCCAGAGAGAATCTACAGGCTTTTTAAATCTCAGTACACTCAAAGACATATTCAGATAACTGTTATAGACGAATCTTTTTGCAATATCTGCTGTTCATGGTTTTACCTATGTCCCACCAACAGACTAGTTCTGAAAATCACCACTCTAACCACTATTTCTAGGACTCATGCTCAGATTTTGGAATAAATGCTAAGACCCCTCTTAAGCCAGGTCTAGCTAGAGGTTAGCTAGAACAGCAAAAGGCTACCTAAAACAGGTGGTACTAACTAAAGAATTAACAGGATGACTCAGTACAGTAGAATTAAATCAGATTAATTTAAAAATAGCATTTCCACAGTACATAACACGCACAAAAAAAATTTATCACTTAAATGTTATCAATGACTAGTATTTTAAATCAGAAGTAACCTATAACTTTTATTTTGGCTGTAGAAAGTAGGTTTCCCATTATGATATCATTAAAGTCCAAATAGGAAATGTAGGATGGACGGGAAAAAGATATTTAGAAGAATTCTTAGTGTGAATGTTACTTTAAAGCTCCACCTTCTTTGAAATACTATTTAGAGCACAAACCATGCAGGTGCAGGTTAATATGAGATTGAGACAACTAAGGTCCTTCAGGACGTTTTCTGGCCTGGGGTTGGGAGTATAGTGATGGTTTAGGTAAATCTTGGTGGATGTTCCTTGCTGGACAGTACATGCAGAATCCCTAAGTCCTATCAGCATTGTATTGAGTAGACAGCTCTTATACGAATTTTGATAATCAAAGCTAAGCTTATCTAATGGGTAATTAATTATCTCTTTTAATTTTTTTATTCTTAATTAGAGGCATTTCTGGGATAGTGACGGTGTGTTACCACTTCTCATTTATGCCTCTGGTGACTGAGCCAGGCTAAGGGTTAATTAATTAACCCTGGCTTAATTAATGTTTTATGGCCTATTCTGTGAGTGTAGACTTTAGGGTTTCTCAGAGTCTACAGGCTTCCCCTTCTGTTTTAAGCTTTTCAGGGAACAGGATGTCATAATATATATCTGCACTACTTTCAACTAAAAGCCTGTTTAGGCCTCAAGACATCAAACTCAAGATGATATAATTTGAGCATCTGAACAACCTGAACTGGATTTGTAAGCTTTTTTTTCCTCTTACTAGAAGGAGTGTCTGAGACTGCCTTTTCTTCCACCATTAGGCACCTCAGCAGGAAGGACCTATTTTTACTAAAGAATAGTTTGAATGACTAAGAACTACTAAAATTGTTTTCTAGTGTTAAAAAGGGTATCTATGTAAACTTCACTAAAGCTCCATGTGTTAAATAAAGAAAACTTATAAAGACATTTCAGAAGCTGTTCTTAAAATATAGTGGAGTAAGCTTGAAATATTATTCAAATTATACAGAAAGCCTGTTTTAAAATTACATGCTACATACAGCCGTGCTTCTTTAGTTTTGCTTTGGAAAGATGAATAGTGTTGTTAACACCTGTTCATGCCTTGTAGCATTTAACTGGCAGCACTGGGTTCTGTAAAATGCCAAGCTCTATTTTGCCTTTTAAATAAAACACTTGGGTAAAACTTATGAAGTTTGGGTTGTCTACTAACTTTGATCCACATAAATTCTGACAGTAAATATTCTTCTTGTAGTATAATTACATATTCTTCAATTAAGATGCGACTTTACTTGGCATTGTCTTAGACTACCATCATTGTTGCTTTTTCATACAGGCATAAATGCATGCTTAAACACTTAAACCCAGAAATTTGACTTTAGTGTCATTGGTAGATCACAGTTAATACAGCAGTACAGGACACTGATACCCTAAGGCTCTGTCAGAACTGCATGCAGAATCAAATATAACTCTGCATTATGGGTCTAGTTACTTTGACCTCACTACAATCATTCCCTCTTATCATGTGATTTCTCTTCCTGTAATTCAAATATCCAGCAATCCTGTTACCAAAAGTCATCTTTATCCACTGACAGAGAGCATTCTTTTGTGATGGCATCGTTGACAGCATACCAAAAATACCTGGGAAAAGGGTATTGATTTTTTATTTTTCACCACACTCAACTGCTGGAAACAGCCTAATACTAATAACAGTGATCAACTTTCTCTATGTATTATAGTTACAACAAATTACTTTTAGTGTATAATTTTATTAATTAATTCTATTCTGTATCTTTCTACATCAAGAACTTTAAAGGCAACAGCTGTTAATGTACAAGCTGTTGTGCAAAATATTCTAAATGATTTGTGGAATCAGTTCTTCCTCTGAAAAACATAGCATCTTTACTTTTATCCACGTCTGCTACCCTCGCTAATTTCCACGTTATTCTACTTTGTCTCAGTGCTACTAACAGCCATTTCTTGACAACCTCTTGAAACTCTTTGCAATCTTAACTTCAGTAAGGCCTTTGACACTCTCTAACATCCTCACAGAAAAACTGACAATGTATAGGTTATATCAGAGGACAGTGAGGTGGATTGAAAACAAGAATGGCCAAGCTGAGAGGGTGGCATTAAGTCCAGCTGGAGGCAAGACAGTGATGGTGTCCCCAGGCATCAGTACTGGGTCCAGTATTGTCTAATACTTTCATTAATAACTTGTATGAAGGGACAGAGTGCATCCTCAGAAAGTTCACAGATAACACAAACCTGGATAGAGTGACTAATATATCAGATGGGTGCACTGCTTTCCAGGGCAACCTTGACAGGAAAGAGAATCAAGAAGATAAAAACCTCATGAGGTTCAACAAAGGGAAGTGCAAAGTCCTGCACAAGGGCTTTAATAATCCCAGGCTCCAGTACAGGCGAGGGGCTGACTGGCTGGAATGCAGCTCTGCAGAGAAGGACCTTGGGCTCTTTCCAGCCAATATGTTCACCATGAGCCAGCAATGTGCCCTTGCAGCAAGGAAGGCCAAGAGCCCCCTGGACTGCATTAGGAACAGCATTGCCAACAAGTCAATACCTTCCCCTGTATTTAGCCCTGGTGATACACAGCTGGAGTGCTGAGTCCACTGCTGGGCTCCTCTCATGGTTTAACCCCAGCCAGCCACTAAGCACCACACAGCAGCTTGTTCATTTCCCCTCAGTGGAATGGGGAAGAGAATTGGAAGAGTAAAAGTGAGAAAACTTGTGGGTTGAAATCGAGACAGTTTAATACGGAAAGCAAAAGCCACACACGCAAACAAAGCAAAACAAGGAATTAATTCACCACTTCCCATGGGCAGGCAAGTGTTCAGCCATTTCCAGGAAAGCAGGGCTCCATCACACACAGTGATGGACTCAAGAAGACAAACACCGTTACTCCAATCTTCCCCACCTTCCTCCTTCTTCCCCCAGTTTTAATGCTGAGCATGACATTATGTGTTTGGAATATCCCTTTGGTCAGTGGGGTCACCTGTCCCAGATCTGTCTCTTCCCAACTCTTTGTGCACCCCCCCCAGCCTCCTTGCTGGTATGGTGGTGTGAGAAACAGAAAAGGCCTTGGCTCTGTGTCAGCACTGCTCAGCTGTAACTAAAATGTCCCTGTATCATCAATGCTGTTTCCAGCACAAATCCAAAACACAGCCCATACAGGCTACTATGAAGAAAAATTATTCTATCTCAGCCAAAACCAGCACAGCTCCCCAGTGCAAGACAGATTTAGTCCAGCAAAGTTAGTCCAGCAAAGGGCAATTTAGGTGATTAAGAGGCTGGAGCATCTGACATGAAAGGCTGAGATAGTTACAAGTGTTCAGCCCAGAGAAGAAAAGGGTCAGGTGGATCCTATCCATATGTATAAATACCAGATAGAAGTCAACAAAAAAGAGGGAACCAGACTCTTCTCAGTAGTGCCCAGTAACAGGGTAAGAGGCAATGGGCACACATTAAAACACATAAAATTCCATCTGAACATTAAACCATTTTTTTTACTGTGTGGGTGATCAAACCACGGACCAAGTTGCCAAGAGAGTTGTGGAGTCTCCATCCTTGGACATATTCAAAACACAGATGGACACAGCCCTAAGCAACCTGCCATGGCTGACCCTGCTTAAGCAGGGATTGAACTAGGTGATCCCCAGAGGTTCCTTCCAACTTCAACTATTCTGTGAATTCTAAAACTGAGATATTGTTAACATTTTCATTACCATATCTTCTTATAAAGCCACATGAGAACAGGACAGAAAAGGATCAATTGAATCTCCAGGTTGTCATTATCTCAATGTCAAGGTGTTGCTTTCTTAAACTCACCAGTCTTAAGTGAAGTTAAGACTTCCATTCTCACACCTCATAGTTGAAGGTTAGGTTGTTTTAAAAACATTTATTTTAGCTTAGTTCACACCCACATGTTCTCATCCCCACAATGATTTTCAGTCTAACTGTATTTTGCCCTCCCACATATTTATAGAGATGTGAGCTTATTTAGCTTTTATGGGGTCTTATAAGATACTGTCCATTCCTGTGATCAACCTCATAGTCTTTCCCTGCACCTGCTCCAGTTTTAATTCATCCTTCATGAACATGGAGCAGCAGAATGATACATGCTATTCCTAAAAAAATTATATTAATGCCTTCCTCTCTATACTGTCTATTGTAAAAAAATTCCTCACTCTTTGTAGAAACAGATCTTTTATTCATCTTGCCAAACTAAATTGGAGAAATTAATACAACAAAGGACTCAGGTGCTTACTTGCACTGTACTTACAGTTCACACTAGTGTGACTAACAAATGTGAGGCCCCTTTCTGCATTCTCATCACAGTCATAGGGCTATGTCATGCTGGCTGCAGCCATTTCATTAAGATCTTGCTTCCAGGCAAGGATAAATTTAAGTCTTTTTATAACAGTTGTTTTTACATCCATGCATATTCTCTGAGTCAGCAGACTGCTTTTCTCAAGAAATCTTCAGCAGCCCCTGTAAGATGCCTTGAGAAGTAGAAAGATCTTAGCCATGAGAGGATCTAATTCAAGTTAGTCCAACACATACCAAACTACTCAGCAGAGAGTAGGTGAGTTTGGCTTCCTTTAAACAAGAGGAAACCTGCATTTTAAATCATGCCTATGAGAAACATTTTCAAACTTCTTCTCTATGTGTACCCAGTTCTCTCCAAAAAGAAGAAGTAAGGTCTGGGTTAAATTCAAGACTAGGAGAAGTGACTTAGGCTTATCAGTCACTTACAAAAATGAGACTTCAGGGCTTTGAAATCTACATTCTAAGTAAGTTCTTAATTAGAGAATACACTGAAGCAGACCTTCAGCAGTAGAGCAGGCCATTTGATAGCCCAAAAATAGCCATTAGCAAAGCAAATATAACTCTTAAGAGATGTAATCTATTTAGAAGAACTTTGGAAGGTAGAAGGTGATGGAAGGAGGGGCAAAGCTAATGTAGAGACCACTTATAACTTATGATGTAAATGAAATATGATCCCATGGCATCCTGAAATTAGGAATATATTTGTTCGTGAGATATAAGCTCATCATCTTCTACATAGAGATAGGACAGCCTTGTAACACTACATTTTCCTGCCCACTCTCCCTAAAATTTTAGAGGAAAGTGAGGTAAGAGAATTATAAATAAAGCGGGAGAAATTACTCTCTTATACTGAGCAATCTTATACTGTGCAATGCCAACACAACTGGCAGTTTTGTGCTCTTTCATTCCTTTTGCAGTTACACTTTTTACAATAAGACTTTGTTTCTGTCTTGACATTTATCATGTCATTACAGCCATTAATAGGTGAAAGCCCTATAGGGATTTTCAAATCCCTATAACTATTACTCCTCCTATCTTGGAGCAAATTTCTTTTCTTGGAGCAAATATACGATGTAAAGAGCAGTGGAAGGTAATATTTTTTTGTTTGAGTGTAATAAAGTCTACAGAACTAAAAGAAGCTGAAATCTAATTCCCATTTTCTGGCTTTTGTAACCACAATTTCACTCTCAAATATTTTGCCACTTAGAGTGACTGTGTATGTTCATAGGAGGAAAGCAAAAGGCAATCCAATATTAGGTAGACTTACTGTAGCTAAAATTATAGTGTAAATATCAGTTCACTGAGAACTTACCCTCAATTCATTAGCAAATGTTATCCTCAGTATCTTGATATATATATATATACGCTGCCATGCATCCTTCTAGTTCTCAGCAAAATGGATTTGCCTCCTGTCTTGTGTATGATTGTATAATTGTACTCCATATGAATACAGTCACTCTAAAGAAAGAGACACTTAGCCTTCGGTATAGATTATATTTTTAGAGTGTCAGTTATAAAGATATACTAAAGCAGTAGCTCCTTTTTACTGGATAATAAACATAGCCCAACAGCTGAAAAGATATATTTATAATCTTCTACCAGAATCCTTCCAACCCCTTACAGCTAAGAAAAACAAGTGGGCCACTGCAGAGTGTCCCAGAACTATTTTGGTATTGGGGAAAGTGCAAGTTACAAAGCAGTATGGAAAAATGCCCTGCCAGCTGCTCCCCTCTCATTCAAATGTAGGCTTAAGCGTCTTCCCTGGTCAACTGGTAGATAAAAGCACTTTCAGATAAGTTGCTTCTACATCATTAGTGTCACATCCATAGAGATTTTTGGGTGTCTAAAAGCTTAAAGGTTCAAATGAAATGCTGGAAGCTAAACAAGTATAACACCTCGGCTGACCTACAGTAACTAGCTTGTGTAAGTCAACAAAAAAAACACAGTGTAACTCAGAGCAGCTCAGCTCCCTTCATTGGGGAGTACACTCACTCGAATTACTTGTGTCTGCCACATACTAAGAGGACAGAGCATAGAGATCTATTGAGGCACAGTAACGTTACCTCATACCAACTGGCTCTGCTCTGAGCAACATTTGTATTTATAAATAGAAATCTGCTTTCAAAGCTCTGGCACCTGACAGTCATTGGTGCTTTAACTCTCACCAGTGATGTTCGCCAAGTGCCAGACGTTCTACAACCTTGCATGCCAAGATCTTGGTTTAGCTAAGCATTTCAAGGGCCCATCTCATGCCTACTTATCACAAGCTATCAGGCCTGTGCTTGTCTGCTGATCAACACAATAGACAAGCTTACAGCACAAGCACCACACTAAGACCAGATTAAAATACTAGGTGTAACACACATTTTTACTTAGAAACACTGCCAAAGCAGAAGGTGTCATCCCCTACCTTTTCCATAGCTGTCTAGAGTCTGGCATACTAAGAGACTACTCAGCTGAAGGGATTCAAACCCAGATTCTTATATTGTTCTTGGACGTATGAGGGCATTGGTTTCTTTAAAAGCAATTTATAATGAAGTTCATTCTTAAAAAGAAAAGTTTAAAAGTGTGAACCTCCAGTGAGTCCAAATTTTGGAAGCAAACAAAAGCCACGTGCATGTGAACTTTTTCCAGATCTCATTAGCTCCTGGAACCTGATTCATATATATGGCATTAATGACAGTAATAACAGGTGACACAAAGCATGCTGAAACTAGTTTAGCCTGGAGAAGAAAAAGACAAAGAAAACAGCTGGATGGTCTATATGAACTGCACATAAACACAGCTTCTTGGTCAAGCTGAGTCCAAGAGCCAGACAGACACAGTCTGGCTGCTGGTGCTGTAACATTAGCACTTCCCTGTCAAGAAAGCAGTCGTTAAGATTAAGCAAGTAGTCATAAGATGCAACATCACCTCTTTCATCTTGACTGTTTTGTTTCTTCAAATTAATGCTTTTCCTTGGTATTAGAATCTCCTCTTTCTTCAAAATGAGTTTAAGGCTGCTTGTAAGTTGCAGCCAAAGGTAGGACTGAAGCTGACTTACCTCAAAACTCAATAGCTATAAGCAAAGTAGCTTCAGCTACCACACAGTACCAGGATACTGCCCAGATCTATACAGCTGAAGCTAAATCCAATGCTCTTGTAACCTCAGTGCTGTTGCCTGGGCTAGCTAGATCAGTCTGCAAGTGTTGCTGTCACACCTTTAACTGTAATGTAGATACAGTCATAGGTAGTTGTCATTAGTGCTCTGAGCTCATATAGACACTAAAACTGGTAATTTGCCTTCTCAACTATTTGAGACACTAAATTTTTGTGAGTAGGCTAGGTTTTATTAGAAACTGTGGATCACAACTGGAAAGCAGTGACATGAAAAAGCTGAGAAGCATCCTGGGAATTACATCTATCTCAGTGCAAACTGCCAAACTTCCAAGACATCCTGAAAACTGCTATTTAAAAATGAAGAGATGCTAGACATTCACATTTTGATTACCTAACTTAATGCTCTTATGAACTCAAGTTATACTAAAATTTAAGGGGAAGTAATTGAGCTGTGAGAAACTCCTATTAGTCTGCCAAGATTAATATTTTTTCCTTTTTACTTTTTCTGAAAGCAATATATTACACTATAGCAATATCTAATTCTTCTTGCAGTACAGGCATATATTTAAGGTAAACTATAACATATTATACAGACATGAATAAGCCCCACTAAGAAATTGTTTTGAAAAAATACTTTGGTGATCCAACCATCCAGGAAAGCCTAACAAAATGCTAAGACTTAAAAATGTCTTAGATTTTCTGGGATTTTTATCCTCTATTCAGTTTCAGCTCTGATGCTTTTATAAGCAATAATCAAGAGGCCATGTTGCAGATGGAGAGGGAAGAAGCTACAGAATAGAACAGCCACATTCCTATCAACTAACCCCGAGCACACATCCCATGCAGAATGGCACTGTTGGAAGAATTACTGCCTCCATATCACCTTTCACACATTCACATCTGCTATAATAAAAAATTGTTTCAAATATATTCAGGCTGTTCTCAAGGGTTTTGCTTTTTTGTCTGCCAATAAGCAAATTCCATGTTCAATTTCCACCTCAAGATTGAAGGCAAAGGCTGTAAGCTTCTGCTACAACTTCCATATCCAGAATCTCTTGTGTGGGCAGCTCCACAAGAAGCTCTTCAAGGCAGACTGCAGCTCAGAAGACACTGATGGCTGTGTTTGCACAAGGTAGTGACAGTAGATATAAACACCAAGCATGTTTT
Organism: Neopelma chrysocephalum; assembly: GCF_003984885.1. Classification (NCBI taxonomy): domain Eukaryota; kingdom Metazoa; phylum Chordata; class Aves; order Passeriformes; family Pipridae; genus Neopelma; species Neopelma chrysocephalum. Next base: position 11,871,562 of record NW_020897714.1, read on the forward strand.
ACATTTCTTTTCAGAGCATGTGAACTATGGGCATCCAGAAGATGGGACATAAATACTGGAGAGGAAAACCCAGAGTCACTGCCTGTCACCTCACCTTTGCAACAATGGTAGCTATGAAACAGGCCACCACACAAATGCAGGATTAAAATATTTCATACCTTTTTTTTTCCATAGCGTAGAGGTGGACTTTTAATTGCACAAAAACATACGATAAGCCAAGAAACAAGCAGCTTTCTTAAATACAAATGCAAAATCCATGCTATTGATTGCAGAAAGGACTATCATCTTAAGTTAAAAAGTGAGAAACAATATGCATCATGAACTGACATCTGTGGCAGACACAGAATCAAAATAGAGACAGATGACACGCAGAAACTAAGGAGTCTTTGTTGTGTGTTATTGTCAATGGAAAGCTCAACTTGACTGTCATAAAGAAGAAGCTGTCAGCAAACTCATTGCCGATGGTGGCCTGAGGGCTGAGTAGCACCATTCAAACACTGGGTAGGACCAATATGAGAAAGGAAGTGGAATCCAAAACATGCTGTTTGATCCTATCCCATCTGTGGTTCCTCCCAGTAACATTTTTCTGCAGCCTAGCCAAAAGCCAGACCCACATTTGCAAGTGCCCTTAATCACCCAATTCCTACTGATTTCAATGGGAATCAGGCTCCCAAATGCATTTATCAGTGCAGCTTTACTGCCTTTGCCCTTCAACAGCAGTGGGAAGCTTTTGTACTACCCTGTTTCTGCCTCAATACCTTTTCAGGAGAAGGGGAAAAATACATGTGCATCTTAGGCATGATTCAGATCTGTTTTGCAAGGAGATAACCACACAGCTAGCACAAAAAGATACATCAAGAAGTATATAATTATGTATGACTTTTAATAGTAAGTGACAGCAGTGGCTGGCTACCACTACATTATCATAACTCTTTCAGAAACTCCAACAGCATAGTCCAATATTAAGGAAATTCCTATGCACCTCTTTCTTTCACACATCTTTAAAAACTAGCTTTAAGGCTCTGCAATTGTGTCATGTTTACCAGCTCTTTTATATACAAAATACATTTAGGTACAGTTGTCCTGGTTGTCGAGCAGTTTGATTGCATCAGTTTATAATACTGCAATGGAATGTATTTAGGTGACTCTCTTCAGGATTATGTTCTGTTAGGATTCTACCCCTGTTATGAGCGTATATGACTGAAGGAATAAAAAAAACAGCATGTGGCAGCTATTGCCAAAATAAACACATACCACATCTTGCTCTGAAACTCTGCATGCTACTCAAGTTACTTTAAGAGTAAAAAGAGTTTTTAACAAAATCAATTCCATTTATTGCCTCCTGGGTTTTTGGGGGGGTTTTTTGCCTGGCAATGGGATATCCTTGTTGTCATTACAAAGATCTAACATTCATTTAAAAAAAAAAAAAAATAAAACAAAAAACCACAGCTCTGCTAGAAATTATGAATGTCAAAGGAAATTGAGAATGGTAGCACATGCTGAGTCTTGTTCTCCAGCACATTAGCAGAAACACATTCCAAAAACAGGTTTTATCCTAAGAAACCCTGATTAGGGGTAAATTCTTCTTGCTATGGAAAAAGAGAGAAATGTGCAAAATGATATCCAGTATTTACAATACTGAGCATTAAAAAATGCTCAAATGGTTCATGGACATACCACCACAGACACCACTTATTTTTGCGTGCCACAGTGTCATCACAGATCTTCAGCAGTGACAGCTGACTGACAGTTAATCTCCGTTTGTGTAAATGAGACACACCTACTAATAGACTACACTGCTCCCGCAGGACAAAAAGTAGTCTTTCTTTCTAGAACAAGGACTTGAAAAAGTAGGACTTAAAATGTCATCTGGTCCAGTCCTCTACTCCAAGGCAGAACTGTTAGGGTTTAAACAGTATTTTGACATTTTTGAATCTGTATCTAGAATAGCCTATATCTGATGACTAGAAGATACAAGTGAAACCAAACCTCCCCCGCTCCAGAAGAGGCTTTCACTCTGCAAACTAATTATGGAAAAAAATATGAAGAGTGATACTCTAGGAGTTGCATTTGAATTACATAGTTTGATCTGTGGGAGGTTATTGTAAGCTGAATGTTGTGCCTTGAAAGTGATGCCTTTAGCATGAAAATTCCTGAACACAGGAATGCCTAGGTCCACAGGCCTTGCCACTGGCTTACAGTAATTTGGTACACTGTAAGCACATCAGAACAGTTACCAAAAATTGCCTGATAAAACAATACAGAAAAATACTGCTTTATCTTCTTTATCTATTAGAAATTTTGTACCAAAGTACTGATATTATTAGACATGTAAACTGATACATCCAGCTTGCAGGTAAGCGAGTATTCCTTTCTCACCAACAAATAATGAGAATTAATGTTGTTTAATCTATCAGATGATACAAGTGTCATCTAAATAACTGAATGTTTTGTGTTCCTCCTGAAAACAATGTGATTTTAATCCTGTTTATGTATGATGCATGGAACAAACTTGTTTCCCTTCTGAAGACTGTAAAAAACTTAAAGCTAAGCACATTTTCAGAGGTGTTCTCCTGTTTAGTCATCACATTTTTGGAACAAAATGTTGGCTCTTTGTTAAGAAGGAAATATCAGAAATACAATATGCAATGAGGTTCCCAATATGGTAGCTGGCAGCAGCAGCAGCAAAGTGCTTTCACTGATGCAAAGACCAAAAGCTTAATTCACACAAGCAAAGGAAATAGCATTTTCACAAGCTGCAGCTAGCATGCACCATAAAAGCATCTTTGCTCTCTTTTTTTGTGCCATTCCTATCTGCCTTTCCCTTTCTTCATACTCACCTTTCCCCCTCTGTTCCATTCTTCTTCTTGATGCTCACTTTTATTACTTTATTTTGCAGAAATTCTTTCTATAGTTCCACTTCACCTTGCTTTCAGATCAGCCTAGAACTGCCTACGTGTTCTCAAATGACAACCATTTCATTCTAGAAAACAGCTGAGGAGCAAAAGCAAGAAAAAAAAACCAAATCAAAACCAAGTTAACTTGCAACTATTTCAGTCTTCTTCTGCACAGAACTGGGCAATTTGAGGTGTTTACACTGATGGAAGATGGAGACTTTTTAAAGGAAAGTTTAAAATTTTTCTATACTATTTCAAAACAAAGTAAGAACGGTTAGTTTTTCTCTACCCTCGCAAAATAATTATCTAGGATTTACAGAGGCCACTCTGGCCTAGGTTACTGTTTGAAAACGTTCATTGCCAGTAAAATCAGTATCATGGCTAATATGAGTCTACTTATGTGACTATTGATGAGTCACTCAACTGACTACTTAAATTATCTACTTAAGACATTTTGATTCTCATTTCTGCATAAGATTACTATTAAAGTAATAGAAATAATGCTACTTGATAAGCCAGTGATCCTGTTGTTTCCAGGAGCACCTGTAAAAAAACAAAATCCTTCAAAGGATGTTGTAAGAAGCCCTGATTTGACAAGTTTGGGAACTGTCTGCCCATGTGGGAATTTTCTTTCAATTACAGAAAATTAATTATTTTTACATTGAATCCTCAGACTTGATTTCAGTTATTCCAAGTTTCTTCTTCTATATCTCTATAGCAGAATATATTATCAGAGACCAATGTGAGAATGTTGGGAATGTAAAATTTAATTTTGCTTGAAATTTAATAAGAGATCCACATTTACTTTTTAAAGTAAAGACTCCTCTGAAATACAGATATAGAAACAATTGGGGTAATATAAAACAGTAAAAAAAATGTGAGAAAACCACCATGGGCCTAATCCTCCAGGTTTTCAATTATGACAACAAAAAATACAGAAATAGGACTGATCTATTTAGTACATGGAGTTGCAGAGGGGAAAAGTGCTGCCAAATATTGAAGGCTTTTAGGTGCAGCAAGACACAAATTATGCTTCCAGAACACTTCTAACTGCATCTATTTAATTTTGTACTTATAAGTCTTCTATTCCCTTAAAAATGCATACAGAACATACTATTACACATACTAGCACAAATCAAGTTACCACATACTACAAATATTTTATCCAGCACCAATAAAGAGTAAGTACAGCATGGACATCAAATTATAAAAGTCATCAAGACCTATAATAAGAGATGAAGGCAGGAAGCAGATCCTACTTCCCATCTCTGGACTTCACTATCAAAATTTTAGCCAGGCTAGTTATGTAGTGGGAAGGATTCATGCAACAAACATATTAAGCTAAACAGCTCACCAAAATGAGACATAGAAGGAAGAAAATAACTGTCTGACCACTACCGCCTTTTTCTGTCCAGAATTCAACCTCCTATGCTCATCTTTACAGCATCTACTAAATGTCTTGAAAGATCTCCTAAAGGGCAATGGACAGCATTAACACTGATCACCCAACCTGGGGAAGGGGTTTTCATAGATGACACTGTACCGTTCTGTATATTTTTCTACAGTGGAGTAACTGAGACATAATATCATATTTCAACAGAGTCCTCGAATATATGTTTGAAGACTTGGAACCTGTGTGAAGGAAAAGAAAAAAGTTGCACATCTTTTCCAAGCTCATTCAGGCTATTTAGTGAAGCTGTTTGGAAGTGAAGGAAGAGCAATGAAGCATTAAAATAAATGAAACGTAAACAAAATGCAAATGAAATACTAAAAATATAAATCAATTAGCACTTTCCTGGTTTGTTTGTTTGGGGTTTTTTTGTGGTTTTGTTGTTGTTGTTGTTACAGTCGTTTGATTACAATCAACTATGATAAAAGTTGAAGTAATCTTTGAACAGACCAGCCTTTTCACACAGCAAAACAGGCCTAACTGTCTTTCTACTAGCAATGGTTATGCCTCACGTTAACTTCCTTACTGCCAGGATAACCTTATCACTGTAGAAATAAGCAGGCATAAAGGGAAGGAAACAAAAAGAAGAAAGGAACCTGGGAAACACAGTATTTTTTAAAAGCAAGGTGACTCAGTGTACATTCTGTGTGCTTTCCCCCAGTCCCAATTTTTTTACGTATTTAAGTACTGCATGAAGTAACATTTTTTTATTCCTTTTAAGACATAAAGTTCCAAACTTCAAAATGACCAGTTCCCCAGGACTCCTTCCTTGTTTGCAGACTTTGTTACAGATCTGCTCAGTCCTCCACTACTCCCCTCTGTCCAGTCATTGAACCTCATTTCAGTTTTGGGGAGCTTAACTGTCTACATGAGTAGACATTGCCTTTACTGCACTCTTTGCTATGATTCTGACCCTTGGATGAGGCTTTTCTTTACCAGATGCAGTCCTCTCTCATCTTAGCACCTCAGTGAGGATCTGCTCTTTGCTTGTACTCTGTAGGTTAATCCAGCTACCTACTACTCCTTCTCAAATGTAGTTTTTAATTTTTTTTGTGCTCTTACACAGTGACAATTCATTCGTACAAATGGTAGTTACCCCTATGCTATAGCATTCAACTGTGCCTCTTGACAAATATGTAATGCGCCTTCTGAATACCCAGGAAGACTCACCCACTTGCTGGCACAACCCTACATATGCGCACTCAGGTTGGCTCCACACATTGCCTTACCTGCGCTGTTTCTGAGTACATTCTTTTCCCCACACTCACTCAATCACACCCTTCCTTTAGTACTCTTCAGCTTTTACAGCACAAAGACATTACTCACAAAGCTGAAGTTTCCAAGTTATGTTAGATGTGAATGTTACCAAGTAAGAATGTTGAAGGTCAATGTGTTAAGAAGCTACCTTGTGGCTGCAAAAAGAAAAGGTAAAGTGAAGTATGCATTAGTTAGTGGCCCATGAAAAAAAACCATCCAATGGTTCACCTGAAAAGACAACGTGAAAGAACATCCTGTTTGAGTTTATATTATGCCCACATTGAAGAGATGCTCCACAGTGTTCTTATGATGAAATAACATTATCTAAGTAGCTGGATTCATAAAGCATTACTCAAAAATAAAATATCTGAAAGTATAATTTCTTTACATCATTTTACACTTGAAACTGGCTTTAGTATTTAAAGTCTATTCACTGAGAAATGGAATGAGGTAACATACTGTACATCAAGTTAAAGCTCATAATGTGGCAAATGCTCGATAGCTATAGACATGAAAGATGTCTTCAAATATGTGCCAAGAAAGCAATGCTATGGTTGCATCTGTAGAAGTATACAGTCCCTAAAATAAGCACAAATTTTACAGTACCCTTAAAAATCAGTCTCCTGAGGCAGTTTCTCTGCATGAATCAAAATCATTGTAACAGGAAAGTCAGTAAAAGAACTAATCTTACCTTAAAACAAACTACCATTTCTGTATAATACATGCACATTATATTTAAAAACTGTTGAGGATGGGTAGTGTCAGCATCAATTTTAACTTTGTGTAGTAAAGTACTTGTACTACACGTTCATTCTTTCTAATTTAGACTGTATTATATAAGAGGCCTATACATTGAGTTCAACCAAGGACAAATCAAGTGGCAGACATCTCTTCATAGTTAAAAGGGACTGCTCCAGCACTGTTGAACAAGGAAAGTGTACCAATGGAGTCCACACAAAACAATTAATATGTAATTATTAGCAATTTGCAGTGGTCAAGAATGAAATAGTTTTCTGATCTCTAATACTAGGGCAACACTTACACATCAAACTCACAACAATCTTACAAAGCATAATACCAATTCCACAACCGGATCTATTCAGATCACTTTCACATACATGAAAGTTCCAAAAGACTTCAGCAGACTTTTGTCAAAGATCATCTGGCAGCAGCCTAGATATGAATGTGACATAAAACTGATACAAAGGGGATAACAATTCCCAAGGTAAAAAAAAAGATAAAATATAAAAGGAAACATAAGTGTGATAACCAAAGAAAATCAGAAAATGAAGGAGGAATTAAATGAGGGATAAAAGGATGTTTAAAAGCACATGCTTGGCATTTATATTACAGAATTTTAATTCATGTGGTTCGATTTATTTATTTTATTGAAATTTGTTTGGCGTCACTTATGATACATCTCCAGAAATTATCTGAACTTATGCCAACAATTTTGGTCCTACTGTAGGGGAAAACCAGTACCCAATTGCAAAGTCCAAGTATTCAATTGCAAAATCTGGTTTCAGCCACATTCCAAGGCAAGTATCTTGACTCTAATAGATGATCTGAAAGACAGACATATCACCACTTTCAATAGCGAAAAATTTGCAGTTGCAAATACAGCTGATCTTTTAGCATTCTCATAATCAGGATATCATTTGCATAGACTATGCCTTGTAATAACCTAAACTAAATTTGTCCTCAGACAAATTCTAAATCCTATTCCAAACTTAATTTAAACCATAATATCTTCATTTCTTTTAAAACTCAAAATGGCAAGATCTGTAGTAAAGCACTGTCCTTGGTGGATCATTCTTACTAGCTTCCTGCCAATACTACCAATCCATAAAATATGTTTAATCCATGGTATCTTTAGTCTCTCCCTAGGATTAGTCTTCATGATTCAGATAGAAGGAAAGTGTGACAAACACTGAACCACAGAAATCAGGTCTATAATTATCATTAAAAAAAAAAGTTGGTTTTGATATGTCTTATCTTTTCAGTAATGGATTGCTATTGCCAGAATTTTCTTTCTTATATACATATAAAGATGTTTTATCTAAACTCTTAAAAACAGTAACAGTAAGGCTCAGGAAATAAAACAGAAATGAAAAGAAGGCTCATCCTTTTACATCCTGTGAGAAATGTTAAAACTGGCTACTAAAATAATAATTAAGGTGTTCCCTAAACTCTTATCTCAGAGTTGTACTTTAGTATATAATTTATATACACATACCTTAAGGTATCTTAAGGAGATACAGTGTCTTTTAAGAAATTTTACATTTTTTTCTTCCACCCCTTGTACACAGTGAAAATATTAAGCACTCATTCTGAAGAATCAGTTTTAATTTAATCATTAATTTTACTACTTTATAACTCATTTATCCCAGTAAAAGCAATATTAAAATTTATATTAAATGGAAAATGAAGCTTTTTAAAATCGAATTTTAGTTCTAAATATGCATAAGACTGCTAAAACTTTGTCAGTACTCTACAGTCCCACTTGACCTGTTGAGAATGAGACAGACCCAGCACCATCCCTGAAAATTCACACAAATAAGGAAGCCTTGAGGTAAAGCTGAAAACTGTATTTGAGGAAATCTTATGATATATATAGAGCTACAATGCCATCATGTAAGTCAACTAAGATTATATGAACAGTTCTTCAGTGAAGTTACAAAGCTTGCACAAGCATGGTGGAAGGCTGAAATTTGTTGCATTAATTATTTAATTTAATAAGACAACAAATGAAGTAATATAGCAAAAGCAGAATAATTTAAAAAATTAAAAAGCAGCTTTTAGATGATTCACATGGCCATAAGCTGAAGAGACATAATCCATCAGTGCTAGCAACAGACAAACTAGATAACTCCTAAAACTATAACAAGACTTTTCTTCCTGAGAAACACTGAATTACCACAGTAGAAAACATTTTTTCTTCCATGAAGGAATTTGAAAGAGTTGGATTTGTTCCCAAACTCAGAAAGTAGGGAACTTTAATAAAACAATAGACAGATCAACTCTTACTGTGGTTCACCTTTACAAGCAGTAATAATGGAAAAGGTATTAATTTAAGGCATATTTATCCTAAACACCACTCCCATCAATATTTTAACAGTCGTCATCAAAAGACCAGTAAAACCTGAGTCTCATAACACTGAAAGATGTGAAGCTGTTAACACACATCTCAACAAGAAGTTGAATTACAGAATCAACCACCCCCAGGCTTTGATTTGAAATCGCCTACATTTTTTATCTCTCAGAACATAGTTCAGTAACCATTTACTCAGCTGCTATCGGGAATGAGCAGTAGTTATTATAAAGTAGTAACTAACGCCCAATATACTAACTTTAGGAGAAATTCCAGGAGGAAAACTTGATTGTATTCTGTATAACTGCATTTTTGTATAAATGCATATTTTTTTTATTTATCTTCCTAAAATTTGGGGAGTTGAAATTACTAATAAGGAATACTATATCACTGGTGAATGCTTCTCAAGACTACCTGCATACATATATTTGACTACTTTCATACTAGTTGTATGAGGGGAAAAAAACAAAATATAAAAAGAAAAAAGTTTCAACAGATACTTATCAAGATGTGCAATTTAAATAATTTACAATTAAATACATGTAAATATTTAATTAATTAACATGGACTGTTCAATAAAGAAAAGCACTCAGAGCACTGCTCAGAAAAACAATTAAAAGTTCCCTTCTTGACTTTTCCTAATTTGAAGCTTACTGGGTCTCAGTGACCATTCTGATGATCTTCCTCAAGTACAAATTCTATCTTACAGGCCCCGGAAAGCTTTCTGAAGACAGCTTATCAAAATAAAGACAATTCCTCAGTAAAACTTTCTTTTCCAGGGAAAAAAAAGAAATTGAAGGAGTCCTGTCTAGCTCTAATAACATATTTTTGTTTGAATCCATCCCCCATATAGATACCATTTTATTGTAGCCATACACAGAAAACATATTCCACCTGCACAGAAGCTGAGCAACAGAACCCAAAGCATATGGAAATCACTAGGCTTAAATACAGAGCCACCATAGTGATTTCCTACTGCTGTCAACATGTACATTTAAATGCAAATCTTCTGTTTGCCCACAGACTGTCCTTGCACAATTTCCTGTGTGCAAAAACGAAACAGGCACACATCTGTGCTTTTGACCTCAGCAGAGCCCTTAGGAACAGCTTAAATGCTACCTTCTGCTGACCCTCTTAAAACTAGAAGGTTCAGCTCTTAAATTACAAACAGCTCCAATGCATATATTTAGTAACAGTAGAAGAACCACGGTCTGAAACAAAAGCACTGAAATAAAAGTGACAATACCAGGCCCCACTGTAATTTGGCTCCAAATCTAGTAATGCATTCGTTCACCATACACCCTCTTTAGAAACAGAGCAATGATCAGCTTACATGTGTGGATGTTTCCAAGTAGCCCATAATCAATCTTAGAGTCTTGTAAAGGGTCATAAAGATGATAATGACTAACTACGATTAACAATTTGTGTGCTACCTGTTATAAGTCTACTCCACTCATACCAACCTACAGACCTGTGATTATTTTAGAGGTATTTTCCAACCTAAATGATTCCATGATTTTATCATCTGCTCTTTTTTAAAGGTAGCTTCCAATAAGAAATATTAAGCCTGACTAAATGCATAAGGTTCAAGAGCCAACATTTCGGAATGAAGCCTTCAGATGAAAACAGTGGAGAGGGTTCAAGGTTTTTTATTGCCTTCTCTGCCACCACACCTTGCAGTAATCACTTTTTCCATTTACCTTTGAAATTCAACCAGACATAAGAGCAAAATTTAATCACTGTTTACTTCTCATGTGGAATTACCTTCAGTAATTATCTCAAGTATTTCTTGGACTCATAGGTACACAAAATAGCTTACACTCCCGTTTAGCACAGTTCCTCATAAAGCATAGCTTGGTCAAGTCTCCAGTGTTTCTGCCACAAATCACTATGGTTTTCTACAGTCAAAAAAGATGTGCATTATCATACAAACTCTTCTGCTAGATTTATATAGTGTCATATCAGAAATAGATAGGCTCAAATAGTCAGTAACTTGGCTACACAAACATAACAAAATAAACATAATAAACAAATGACCTGTTCAGTGGAATTGAGTACCAAGTCTAGCCAAGCAGACTTCTGTTAGATTAGGAAAGAAGATTGCTTAAATGACATTCTATCCTTCTCTTTTTGATGCATCTGAAAATAATACAACTTTTTTTATTAACCTGGCTTCTAAGAAGTAAGTTCTGCCAGAAAGAGCTGCATAGTTTTAAGGTAAGGCCACTATCAACTCTTTGCCTCAGCCCACTGCTGGAAAACAGTAGATTTAGCCAAATAGAACATGAACCTATCTCTTGGCAACTTGGTTCATGGTCCCATTTCCTCTGTACCTTAAACTAGGACTCTGGAGCAGGTGATATTTGTTATAGGCTTGCTGCTGCTCTGGGGGTGATAATATCTTAACCACAGGCAGACCTCCAAAACTATTTGAGTATTTTCTCAGCTTTGAGTCAGTGAAGTCCTATTTTTCCAAGAAGCTCAACTCCTCAAAACCTAGGCATATTTTACCCTTTTTTATTCAGAAAACTGAACGAGGACCAATGAAGAACCTACTTCTACTATTACAATCTTCACAGAGCCACACTTCTAATTTTCTTTGCACATAAAGCAAGATTTCACTGCAATCACTGGAAGGCGTAACTTTACCACTAAACAAGACTAGTAAGTCATATATCTCTCTAAACTACATCTACTAACACTAAAAATAGTCTACTACCAGAATTAAATCAAAACTTGAATAAAAATAGTGTTACGGCAATGAATTTGTAACTAAGGAGGAGAAAATACAAAGGACCCAAATGTGAAATGCATATTTCATGGGAAGAATATTTATGAATATAAAACAACGGGAGATCCCATTGACAAAGCCCTACTCTAGAGGCTTAGAAGCTTAAATAAATTTAAGATTACATAATCTCAAAGAAAATCTGAAATACACACAACAGTGATCTTAATTCATACTTACTTATTTCATAAAGTCTGGACAAATCCTTTGGGTTTTATGTTGCCTCTATGACAGAGATAAAAGAATTTTGCATTAGTTTAAAAAACTCTTCAGGTACTTTTGATGATGTTGCGTATCATCAATATAGCTTTATTGTAGAAGCCAAATAATATATGCTCAACAGTTATGTAAAGTACTACTTTTTCTATCTTGCTAAAAGAAATTCAATTTTAAGCAAATCTAAACCAATCACAATTCACTGAACACAAAAATCACCAAAAAATCATGCAATTCTCTTAATATATAAAAATAAACATGCTCAGATGTCTACTTTCAAATGAACATAGCTTTAATTGATTCTCCCTTTTAATTAACAGGTGACTATTATTTATCCCCTTTTATAAGCATTTCATACTATACCCTATCTTTACTGGTAGGGTCCCTTTTACCAGACATCAAAGCAATGGTAACTTTGCCTTTGACAAAAGTCAAGACTATAAAGCTGGATTGGCATACAGTAATAGTGCAATTGCATATGGATCATACATGTTGTTCAACAATAATAAACCAAAGGAAAAGATACTTGTTGGCAGCTGTAGCAGTGCTCTAGATTAACCTGAAAACTGGAGAGCCCTGTGGATGGTGAATGCAATCCTATCATAGTGAGCATGCACATTTATTCTCTTCAAAGCGCAGCTTACAAAAGATTCAGGTAACAATGTGGCTCTAAGGGAAAAGACAACGTGGGACTTACTTTATAAAAGCTCCTTTACACAGAAGTACAATTTAGAAATATGTAAGAGTTCCATTTTTTAAAGTTCTCCCTGTTCAGTGTTTACCAGAAGGGAGTTTGTGCATGAATTGTCAAGCCTCTTGCATATTTTTTGGCACTTAAAAGTAATGCTGGCATTTTCATAACTGCTACATCATTAGAAAGATGATATTTCAAGTCTGCAAGGAAGTTAGCTTGGCACTGTTCTCACTTGCATACTTACCTAGAGTAATATTTTTCCTGCCAAATAACATAAAATCTCAGAAGAATCACTACTCCCTTGGGTACTAAATCACTTTAAATAAGAACTAACACGGGGAATCCTTACCCGTTCCCTAAACCAAATGTTCTTATATTCAAATATGTTTAAGATTTTTTTCTAGGTTTGGGAAAGGTGCTAACCAGGCTGGTTGTCAGGTTAACCTTTCCAAGCTCAACACTACGGTTACTGCAAATTCTGCTGAAATGGTGACTGGGCCTATAGCTGCAGGCAGTCTTTCACCCAGCTACAATGCAGCACTAGAGGGATGTATTCTCAAGACACTGTTCACTTTTTGTCCTGGTTTAGCTGTTGAATACCAAAGAAATGTTATAACTGTGACAGAACAAATGATCATCTAGAATAATTGTAACTGAAGACACTGATTTCCCTAATATAAAGTAAATAACTTGATGTGCTATTTGCAGAGGTGAGAAAAAAATTTAAGTATCCATTCCTCTTCACAGCAAATGTTAAGTAGAGGACTGAAAGTACTTCCAAAGCAAATATTTCTTTTTTATAAATCATCATAAACTAAGAGTGGAAAAGAAAGTCACATTCAACTTGCCAGAACGTAGTTATTGAACACTGCAGTTTCTAATCTCGGCAATAATGTAGGTCAAGGGAACTGGAAAATCTAATTACTCTGTAAATTTTTAAACCTGTTTCTTTCTTCTCAAGGAAAAGAAAATTGTTCCCTCACATTTAAGCAGACTTCACTTCAAAGTGTAACTACAGCTAGGTGGAAAGCTATTTTTGCCTGAATGTAGAGGTTTTTGAACCTCCTTTAAAGTAACTTTGCATCCTGCATTGTACATTGAACTGAGCTCTGGTTCACACTTGTACTCAAGGTATTATGAGTTACATCCCAGTTACTATAGCTAAAATTCAAAATCCAGAGACACTCTTCAAAAAAAAAAAAAGTCTCTGAATAAAATAGATTTTTGATACCACACTGTAGCAGTTCCTTTCAGTAACATATCCCATGCAATCATAATCTGATACCCAGTATTCATACACTGCATTAACAAAATACAAAGCAATGCATCATTACAGAACTATTACGAACACAAGTATCTGATAGCATTGTAAATATTATTCACTTATTATTTGACTGTTTCACACAGTTAATGCTGACTTCAGTGTATACACAGACCATATAACTTAAACTTACAAGACAGAATAATTTTGAAAAATACAAAAACTTTGAAGATTCAAGCCTCCTGATGACTCTAAAAACCAAGGACCATTTAAGAATCACACCTCCAAACAAAAAACCAAAATAATTTCAGGCATTTAAGATTAATTCATGGCACAATGAATCTCAACTTCTCTCTCCCAAAAAAGGGGGAAAAAAAAAAGAGAAAAAATGGCTGCATCTCTCAAAACAAAATCCCTCAAAGTTCAAAAACAGAATGTCCTAACACTTCACTTTTTAGGATTCATCTATCATTTTTTTTAATGTTTTTCCATATTCACAAAGTTCCACTTCTTCTATTCTGTTAAATAAAAGCCCAAGTACATATAGGCAGAAGTTGGGGCTTTCACAAAAAGAAAGAGGGCCCAAATGAATTGACAAGCCATTGCAATTGTAATCATGTTTGAGGATATGTGGACTAGAAACTGTAACTAAAGCCAGCCTATGGACTGGCCCTCTCACAAATCTCCGTCTTCCGGCTCTTACCTCTGAGCTACGTGACAAAAAAACCATCGAGTTTCACAACAGACAAATTTGTGTGTTGTGTTCTGATTTGGCAGTCAAATGTTTTGTTTGGTTTTGGGGGGTGGGAGGGGTGAGTTGTACAGAAGTGGAAAACCTGGCCTAAGGTCATCTGATCTTTGGACACTCCTCTCGTTAAGTATAAATCCTACTTTTGAACTTACTCCAATTGCAAAGGAGGTGAAGCCTCCCAAACAAACAAACCAAAACAAAACATAACAACAGCAAAAAGATAATTCAGAAAGATCTATATTGAAGACTTAAAAGGGGTTTGTATTAAAAGGTAAACTCTGAAGCAGTAAGCTTAAGGAACAACCCAAAGCAAAATGAGTTCTATCATGGCCTATTATAAAAAGCAAATCTAAAAACGGAGTTTCTTAATTTTGGGTGTTTGACTTTACAGTTTAATAAAGCTTCACCCAAAATGATGTAACTCAATAAAATTGTGCTTTCCTTTCTTCAACTTCTGTGGTTCTTAAGCGTGACACTGGACTGAGTTATCATGTTTAGTTTATGTACTGAAGAACAGAAGGTCCAAATTTCACTAAGAACCAGAGCAACCAATGATGATGAACCTATGCATTTCAATGAACCTATGCACTTCAGTGCATGCCACAAACAGCAAATAAAAGGTCTGAGTTTAATTACAGATCAAAAAACTGTCAAAAAATAACCCTAGGATGACAAAAACAAGTAGGATAGAAGTTTAAAACACATTGGTCCACTCTAAAAGCACAAAAGAGCCTGTTAAACACCAGTAAGATTCAGATGAAGGAAGAAGTTTATGAAACAGTTTGGATGGGTGATTTCTCCAGTCACACATCACTACAATAAGGACACACTACCTTCTATCTGGCAACACAACTGAGCAATCTTTCATGCACATGCACTACATTTGTTGATGTCTACTTGCAGTTGACAGAAATTTGGGTGCATTGAAAAGAGTAGCATTTCCTTGTTTTGCTTTTGGATTCGGTTTTGTGGGATTATTTTTTTAATGACAATGAAAACACCAGGGCTTTCAGCGTGCCAGATGATAATAAAGGTATGAGGATAGCAGATCTTTTCCTGGCTTGCTGGCAGCACTGGGAAAGCCTTTTTGTTTATCCTTAGCTCTCAAGGAGTATTATACAAACAAAATAAAAAAGGCGTGAGCTGCCCGCTTTCCCAGCCTGCATACACCCTATCTTCTAAAAACACGTTATTCCAAAAAAGAATTTAACTTACACTGCCAAAGCTACATTCTTATTACGGCACTTGAGCCACGTGCATCCCCCCCGTACCGAGCAGGGAAAGCACACCTAGGCCGGGCTCGGTGTCACGGCAGCTGCCGGCACAGAACGCATCCCTCCCGCGCCCCGAAAGCCGCGCGGGCACGGGCCCAGCAGCCGCGGCGGGACTGCCCGCCGCCCTCGGGCCCCACGCAGCACCCGCTCCGCGGGGCCCCGCCGCTGCCGAAGCGCACCCGCCGCGACCGGGCCTCGCCTCCCGCCCCTCCCGCCACCGGCCCCGCCCGGCGCCTGCGCGGAGCGGCGCGGCGGGCGCAAGAATGCGCGTTACGGTTAAATAGTGGGGGCGCAGGGGCGGCCGCCGCGGGCGGGCGGGGGTAGCTCGGGGCTCTGGGGGAGCCTCCATGGCGTGGCGCGGTTCGTGGGGCGGCGGCGGCGGCAGCAGCAGCAGCGCCAGCAGCAGCGGCGGTGGCGGTGGCGGCGCGGCGCTGTTGTGACAGCAGCTTGGCAGCTGGGACTGGCCTGCCTCCTGCCCCGCTCCCGAGCGGGGGGCCCGCGCCGGTGTCCCGGGGGCGCGGCGGCGGCGCTCATAGAGAGGAGCCGTGGCGGCGGCAGCGGCGGCCGGGGGCAGCCGGCGTGTCACCGCCTCTATGATGAAATTCAAGCCGAACCAGACGCGGACATACGACCGGGAGGGCTACAAGAAGCGGGCGGCGTGCCTGTGCTTCCGCAGCGAGCGGGAGGACGAGGTGAGCCCGCCGAGCCGCTGCGCAAGTGGGGCGGGGGGCGCCGCGCTCGGCCCGGGCCAGGTCCCCGTTCCGCCGCCACCGGCGGGACCCGCTGAGACCGCGTCCCTTTGTCTGGCCGGGGGGCGCGGGCGCCTGCCGGAGGACACCTCCTGCGCACACAGTCATGCCGGGGCTCCCTCCGCCCCGAGACGGGAAGGGGATGGCACGCCGGGGCCGTGCGGGTCCCTGACGGCCGGAGCCGGCAGCGGGCGGTCACCGGGCGGTCCACGCCGTGCCGGCGGCGGGGCGGGCGCGCCTCTCGCCCACCATCTTGGGGTGGCGGGGCGCGCGCCCACGTGTGCGGCCCCGACTCTGTGCGCGGCCCCGGCGCCCCTCGGCGGGGAGGGAGAGCAGGGAGGGAGGGGCAGCTCCCGGGACGGGACACGACACGACACTGGCTGGAACTCCGGGTTTATCCTTTGTGTGCCCGCAACTCGCGGAAAACCGGTTAATGTATAATGGCGCGTGGAGGGCAGGGCTGGTGTGTCACCCTGAAGGCGAACTCTGTTCCCCTCATGGGGTAGGATAATAAAAAAGTTGTGCTTTGAAAACTCTGTTTTCCCACCAAGAGAGTAAAACAGGGATTGGAAACATTTTGTCAAGATGCTCGGGAGCCGGAGGGGTGGTGTTGCGGGTTTGGTTGTAGGAGGTAGCACTCACCCGGGGTTTTATGTTGCAGCAGAATCGGGAGGTGGCAACAAAGTTGCCCCGTGTTCCGAGCCAAGGTCAATGGCACTGCCGTTATCTGGGAACTCGCCTGATGGTTTCATTGCAAAATTCGCTTATAGGTGGGTCTCAGGCTGGAAGCATACATTTTCTAATTTCTGTTTTCATTTTGTTGTTTAGTAGCTATGAAATAACTAGAAAGGTATGGGTTTGGGCTTTTTTCTCCCCTTTATCTATATGCTGGAAGATGCTGGTGTCCTCCCCAAGCTACATGTACGGCAGATGTCTTGCTTTAACATCTACTAAGCAATATAATGCAGCAGGGAGAGGCCTGATCTCAAAATACAGACACTTGGGTTTAGGCAAAAAATCTGTATAGTGTTCTAGTATATGCCATTCCCTGTGTGGTATAAATACAGCCTTGGGACCATGCTGATCAGCTTTTCCTAATATTATAAGGGAGAAAGGCCCTCAGCAGGAATCTTGCAAGGTTTTGCTATTGGTCTAGCTTTGCTTTGGTTTCTGACACTCCAGCATGCTTCCCCATTTATGTGACTTCAGTATTTATTTTTGGATGCTACTCCAGCTCAGACTTATTTGGAGTTCAAACACTTCAGCCATTGTAACAGCTTTCTTGCACCAACTGAAGTTGGAAATTCATTGTTGAGGTCACCTTTGTCAGTAATTTCCATTCATTCTTCATTTCCTGATGCAACTTCATGTTATTCTCTTTCAGTCTTGCATCTACATGAGATCACTGGCTGCTTCAAAATACTGTTGTGTGTAATAACATCCTCTGAGGCTAAGGATGCTGGTAGCAGCTTTGCTGGGCTGTAAGAGTGGATGCTGACACTTATTGGATTAGAGTCCATTGTGGTATTGCGGATGGAGTACCTGTATGGCTGGCACGAGGCTGGGCTTTGGCATCATGCAAGTAGACACACTCAAGAGTGAACTAAATGGGATAACACCAAGTTAGATTTAGGACATAGATTAAGTGTGTAGAAACAGTTCAAATTGCTTTCTGACAAGTTATTTCCAAACAAGCAATGACAACAGCTTGAACTTGCTTAGTAGCTGTTTCCTAAGTGCCAGCTTCACTTGTATCAGTACAGAACCTATTCCTTAGAAGTTTGATGCCTGAATGCTGTTTGTGATTAACTTGAATCACCAGCCACATTCCCCAAATTGGCTGGATAAGGCTTGCTTCAGTGTTCTTGAACACTGTTGTCCTAGTAAGTTTATGTGTAGATCTACTTCGAACTCCGTGTAAGTGTCTTCAGTGTTTCCTTTCTAAGTCTCTAGAGATTGTACCACTGACTTTTATCTGACCTGCATCTCCAGGGTCTTAAAGTACAGGGTGACTTCCAGTATGAAGGAACACAACTGTGGTACCTGGGTGACTGGGACAAGAGGGGAACAGGAGACTGCTGCAGAAGCTATTGGATGCTGGGGAGGAGAAGAACCACAGGGCAGAATAGATTTTCTAGTTATTTTGACTTAGAGGATTACTACCCCATAAGCAAATAGTTGCTTGATACTAGAAGAGAGAAAATAGAACAGACAACTGAAAGCAATTTTTAGCAATATATTTCTTTTTAAGAGTCCTAAAAGCAAGAAATCCAAATCCCAAGTTGTTGTTGTTGTTGTTTTAAACTAGAAATACTGTCTGCAAGACTCAGTAGCTCTTGTTCTACTTTTCAGCTGATTAGTTTCTCTGTGGAGGAATGAGTATCTATAGCAATCTTCTGATACAAATCCTAGAATTAACCTGTGTTTCTACTTCCATTCTGACTGTCGGAAAGGCCAGTCTGTATCCAGTTGTGCCTGTGCTTTAGCTTCTTTTTCTCCTTTCTCACACTTAGCTTTCTGACATATCTGTAGACAGCAGTCATTCCTTTCTTAGCATTTTTTATGAACTTGAAGTCTTAAAACCCCTTCTCTTAAAACCAGTTTTCTCTTTTGATAATCATGGTAGGTCTTGCATCTCCTTCAGTTTGACAAACATATTTTTAATGTGGGCAACACTTGTGGTCGCTTTAGATGGGATCTCACTGTATTGTGTAAAAGGTTACTAATACTTCTCTAGCTATAGCAGGAAAAAATAATTTAATAGGACCCATCTTTGTCATGATAGTAAAGCTGTCGTAGTCATCTTGTGCTCACTGGTGATATCTAAGTAACTTGTTCCCGCTTTTTGAACTCTCAACTTCCACCAGAAATTCACAGTATGTTGTTCTTAACTGAATGTGATCCTTCTTTTGCAACTTCAGCTTGATATCCCCTGTTGATATCATGACTTATGGGTATTGCCTCTCAATTTAGAGACCCACATTTTCAGTAACAGCCTTTTATGCTCATTGAAAAAATTGGGCAAGTTTCTAAAACATTAATATCTCTATTGTTCATCTATCAAAATCTGCTTGTTATGGCTTCTTGGTCCATTTTCTAACCATATTGCACTTCTTATACTACCTTTGTGTCTTTGCTGATGCCAGTGTTACAGCTGAGTTTTGTGGACAGTGAAGTAACATGTCAATTGAAAAACTGTGGTAGCAAAGGATGGGTTTGACCAAGCCCATCTTTTACATTCTATTGTACATCTATTTATTCTGTTATTATTATACATCTATGCATCTATTTATATTTGTTTTCTGTTTTCTTATTTATTTCTTAATTTGAAACATAGGTGGGGCTGTAGAATACTGCTGAGGCAAAATTCAGTCTGGTGGTTCCTGCATACAGTTTTAAATACAGCCACTGAACTCCTACTCCCTGGCTACAGCACCCTGTCCAATTAGACTTACCAACTTTGCTTCCAAACTTAAAATTGTTAAGTCAGTTCTCTTGAGCGTTACAGGCTGGAAACTGGTCTTGCCCACAGTCCTGCAACCTTTCAAAAGCCTCTGCTTTGTCTTGAGAGCTGGTATTGTAGCCGAAAGTATGTACCTGAGGTGATTGATGGTTGTGCAGATACACCACTGTGAAAGTCCTCCCTTCCTGTTTCTTCATCTTCAAGTGCCTCCACATGTGACACTTTAGTGCTGTATAGTCCAGTTTGGTTTAGATTTTGTAGCCTTCATGGTGTGATATTGTATGATTTAAAAAGAAAAATATCCTAGAGGAAGCCCAAATAGTCAAGTAATGCGGCCAATAGCTTTGGGATTTTTTGAGTGTTATAGGAGATCTTAGACTGCTGTCATTAAAGTGTTGCCTGATTTGGTCTCAGTGCTGTCATTTGGGCTGAAGAGAGAGCAAGATGGCTGGATATGAGATTAAGTGCTGGCTCCTTTTGTTATTCTTAATGGAAATAAAACAGTAATTGCAGGCATTATCTGCCCTTTGAATGAAGGAAAAAAAATCCCAGAAATGAAGCAGGAGAAATCCCATGAAAAAACAAAACAAGGCTATGTGGGCATGAAGTGTGTGGTGGCTGCAGGCTTTTTGCTTTGAACAAACAAGAAACTGTTAGATGTGTGCAAAAAGCTGGCGGTATTCAGCAGGCTGGGATGGGCTGGTGGATCAGTGTATGAGGAAATGCAAGTTTCTCTTGAGCAACTAGGAGTGGATGGCAGCTTTAGAATAAGCCTGCAGGAGAGCCTCTCTTGGTACTGTGAGGACCAACTGCTTCCACAGGTTGGAATTGCTTATGCATTCCATGTTCTGCAAACAGTGGTTTTACATAAAAAGCTGCTGTCTTGGGGTCTGGGCAGAGGGTAGACAAGGAAATTCTTTCCTCTCAAAGCAGAGAACAAGTCAAGCCTTTAAAGCAACCAGAACAAATAGTAATAAACATAATTTTTCTAGTAATTTGGATAACTGAAATAATTTTAAAAGCTAATTTATTTTTTTCCCCCTATCAACTACATCTTACTTATACAAATAAATGAGCAGTTATTTTTATCTTGAATATAAACCTTGAGTGCGTTCTAATTATTCTGGCATCTGTAACACTGCTTTATGTAATCAAGTATGGTATCAAAAGCCCTACTTTAGTGTTCAGCCAGCAGTTGCTAGTGGCAGATCTAAAATAATTTGATATGCAAAAAAAAGTCTTCAAGCTTTTCAATTTTTAATTTTGCCTTTGTTGTTCAGCCTTGTACATGAGATGAAAACAGATGGCAATGGTTTTCTTTTACTATTGAGACAGTGAGGAAAAATTTATTGTTATACACTTATGGGAAATATAGATTTTAATTTTTTTCC
Source organism: Neopelma chrysocephalum (assembly GCF_003984885.1). Lineage (NCBI taxonomy): Eukaryota > Metazoa > Chordata > Aves > Passeriformes > Pipridae > Neopelma > Neopelma chrysocephalum. The sequence continues at coordinate 11,892,844 of NW_020897714.1, forward strand.
CCCTGTAGCAGGACATACACGTGCATGACAACTATTGCCTCTTAACCTTGAGTTAAAAATTAGGTTCTTAGTATTGTAGCTCCTTTATTAAAGCATATAGGAAAAATAAAGTGTTATTTTTATGTGCATTAGTCTAAATTGTCTGAAAACCAGAAAGACCTGTTGTAATGCAATCTAATCCATAAATTAGGGCCCAGAAGTATGACTTGGCTACTCTGGGGTGTTCTAGGAATTATTGTAAATAAACTTGCACAGTGATGAAAGATATTCCATACCTTGCTTGGAATTTTTCATTTGGTTTCTTTATCCTTCTATGTAAGCTCTCAGGTGTAAACACACAAATAATGTGTGCTTTAAAATAACATGGGGTATGACTATGGCACGATATTTAAGGCTGGCGTGGTCTCCATAGTGATACGGATTACCTGTGATTGTCTAATAGAATATGGGCATATTTTAAAATACCAGAGAATACCTATATCAATGTGCATTTCAAATGCACTGTGGTGTTTACTTGTTCTGTCTTATATCCCTGCTCTGCTAACATATAGGAGGAGTAATTGACATAGGATAATTGCTGCCTTATATTTTCCTCAGCATTTTCTTGATATTTTGACATTATCAGGCATGTGGAATGAGCAATATGGTCTAGTGGAAGGTGTCCCTGCCTGTGGCATGGGGCTTGGAACTACTGCATGATCTGGGATGATCTTTAAAGGTCTCTTCCAACCCAAACCACCCTTTGAATCTATGATTTGTGTGCTGTAGGGGTATACCAAGGGGTATAGCTTGGAAAATCAAGACCTATAAACACCTTCCAAAATGGCTCTTCACGATGTGTCTACAGGGACACAGTGTCTGCTTATGGTGTATCCCCGCAGGCTCATATGGGGTTCTGCAGTGGCTAAAGCTTGTGTTAATGTTAAGAAAAGGTGAATGTTACATTGCTATGGCAGGATTTATGTCAGGTAATCAACTTAGAATACAAGACACTTGTTCTTCCGTGGAAGTAATAAACACAGCTTTCTGCAGGCATTGGATATGCACCTTGCTTTCATGTCGGAATATTTTTAGACAAACTGCAACTCCTTGCAGCAGTGAAAGCCTGCGGGTTTGGCGCAGCTGCGGGAATTCATCTGTCCACCATGGCAGAAAGCTTTGGTCTTCATTCATGCATCTTCAGATACTGAAATCAGTCGACCATGACCTATTTTTATTGTGAAACATCAATTATTTTTTTCCCATAGCTGTGGTATTACTTGTCTATGCCATACGGATGTGTTTAATGGGGTGGATAGTTGCTCAAAGTGGGCTGAGGAGAGAAGGAAACATGGCTGTACTTGTCTAACATCAGGCTAAGATGTCCTGCAACACACTTTTTCTCCTGTTTAGTACATGCTATCATTTTGAACTAGTAATATTTGTGTTTAGATACTTGAGGAAAATATGCTTATAGCTTACTTGCACCATCCTAAGTTTACTTAGAGGATTTAAACTGATGGCTAAGTTTTTGTTTGAATTGCTGCAGTTGGTTTGGTGGTTCTCAAAACTTCCACATTACCAGTTTCTGTGAAATAGCAGAGTGGCTAGCTTCTTCAGAAATATATTAAATCATAGCTAGAGATATGTATGCCTATATACACGCACATATATGCATACATATGTCTAGGTAGGGTTTGTAGACTTGTTTCCTTAAACATCTTTTGTAGATATGTGAGTTCACAGACCATAGGTTGATGTGTAATTTTTTCCAGTCTTGTTTTTAGAACACTTGAAAAGCTTATTTTAATTCAGTGGCTTTCTGACTTAGTGCTTAAGCACTTCAGTGAAACCAGTCTTATAAACGTAAATACTTTAAAACAAATTTTTGTCTTCAGAGATGTATGGTTTTTTCTAAGTATCTCAAAGACAGAAAAGGCTAAAAGATGACTTGACAAGTACTTTACATGTAGCTGAACCATTCTCAAAGACCTCTTGTTTCTGACAAGTGCTTGGAAGCTGATCCCTTAGTCAAACAGATTATGTTGCTGAGTAACCGGTAAAGCCCAGTTCTCCTGCTCAAGATTAGACCATGGTTTCAAGTTAAAAGAAACAGACAGCAATATGAGTTTTAGCTCTACCTCTGCTACAGTATGTGTTTTCTCCCTTGGTCTGTATTAGCAAGTAAAGTGGATTAGCAAGTAAACTGGCCCAGTGTGAGAAGTAAAACTTCTTTTGTAGGCACTTGTGGGAATTTTCTTGTTTGTCTGCAGTGGGTTTTTTTCAGCCAGGAATCTCCTTTTGCCATATGTCTGGGTGCAAGATTTGCATCCTTCATCACGCCATGAGACCTGTCACATCTGATTCTCCAAAGCATACTAAAGCTTAGGGGGAGATCTAATGTTACAGGTGACTTGAGTGTTTGTTGACGAGAGGAAATGTGTCCTGACTGGCATGCCATAGTAGTATAGTGCTGTCTATTCCTGATATGAACACTTTAGCAAAGAACAAAACAAAGTACTTTAAATAGCCAGAGGAAGGCACTCAAATTCTGAATCACTATAACACGTTATCCAAATATGTGAATTTAATGTGAATTAAAAATTCTACAATAATATAATTTTAATTGTAAGTTAAAATCAAAACTTCTTCTGAAAAAGGCTGATGTTTCTCTCCTTATTGCCATATAGCCCTAAAGTCAGATCTCAAAGGAAAATTAATTTCCAGATGTATTTTGAAGTATTATAAAATTATATCTGTATTTTGATCTCATTCATCTTCAGAGTAGGGGTAAAGTTGCACTGATTGATGTCCAAGCATCGTGCTGCTACTTTACTTTGAAAAGTGATCTTTAAGTAAAGTTGGGAGGATATTTCAGACTTTAATATATTGTGTAGACAGAACCCAGTTTTCTGGGATGCGTTCACGATATTGTGCTCAAGTTAACGAGTGTTACAGAATTAATGTATTGCTAGTTAGCCATTTCTCTGCTGTTTTGCCAGTTCCTGTTCGTTGAGGCTAAATTGTCTTTTTAACCTCTGTCATAGCTGGGAACTGTTTTTCAGTCTGTCGTCTTTGAAGTACTTTGCTAGAGGCTCTTGAACTGGCTTAGGCTGATCTGAAATGGGGTAGTTGCAGTTGTGCCTTTCTGCCCCAGTTTGTGCAGCGCTGACCCTTGAATGGCTGTGTCCTGATCAGTGTTGTGTGCACAGGCTGGAAACTAAGCTTTAATGGACAATCAGTTTTCAGCCAGATCAGCCTCCTAAGTTCATTGTGCCGTCGTAAGGGAGAAAGTAAAGATGTTGCAGTCTTGGTTTTTAAAATGCTGTCAAATCCTATCCTAAAGGGTTTTTACTACTTTACAATAACTTTGCGCACATTATATCTCCAGGTTTAAAAAGTAACTTTGAAAATTTTTGCAGTAACAAATTAGGACTATAAGCAGTCACTCTACTGAGAACATTTTTAGGAAGGCAAATGTTCCTTACTAAATGCTGTCTGTGTGGCATTGCTATGGCAAGCTGTAAAGCTCTATTGCATTTTTCAACCTTCTGGAATCCAAAAAGAGGCAATGGCGTTCTGGGATAAGGATACCACGTTAGCCTATAGTGAAACTGAGAAACTGTTTCAAAACTACTGAGGCAGTGATTCTTAAAATAGCAAAAAGTGTTAGATAAAGGAAATATTTTAACTACAGTAGCACAGTAGCAGGTTGACATATGCTCTTTAATTCAAGATGTGTGCTTTTGCCTAAGAATTTATACAGTGAATTCTGGAAATGTGATCCAGTGTTTGCAAGAGGTGCTTTTCCTTGCTTCTCAATAGTGTTCCTGTGTTGCAGCATTCAGAGTAGTTTCCCAGTGCTTTTTAGGAAGCTCCTAAGCTGAAAACAATTGGAGGTTGAAAGTGTTAGGGAATAATAAAATATTTACTGTTTGTATTCTTCCCTGAGTATCTGTTTATGGCCATTTTAAAACAAATTATAGGGGTTGACTGACCCTTGTGGCTGCATTTGGATTAAACCATCCTTCTGACTCTTTCAGATGCTTGTAACTTTAGCAGACCAACCATGTAGGCTAAGTTTCCACATTGAGTGTGCTAAGTTAGATTATATTAACCTCTGTCAGAATGGGTCCTATTTTTTTTCTCAGAGTAGGCTTGGATGTTTTTTTCCTCTTAATGCTCCTGATGCCTGTGATGTACAGGCATCAGGAGCATCTTCAGGATTTTGATGCTGTTTTGTACCTGAGAGGTACCTTTTAATGCCTTCACAATCTTTCCTATATTCTGACCAGTTAAAAGCTTCTGAAATGATTTGTGTGTACTCAGCTTTGTAGAGCTTGGGAGCTAAATCCTTTGTCTTCCCTGTACCTGCTTTCTCCTTTCCTTCTCTGTGCAGTGTTGAGTAGTACACCTGAGCAATGTGATGTTCTTTGCAACTGAGTCGCACGTGCTCAGCGCTCTTTTGGGAGCGAGGGGTTGATTCATTTCTCTTGAACGTTATTCCTTTTAACTGCCAATTGTACTATTAAAAAAGGCAGACTTGCCTGTCTCCATCAGGTAATTCAAACAGCAAGCTGGACGTAGCTAGTGAGAGTGATGTAAGGGGAAAAAATGGGTTGTGCAGTGGGGAAGAGAGGGATAGATGTAATTAGGGAGTGGAGAACTTACATCTAATGACAATTATTGTGGAATTGGAATGATATGTTTTCAACTGTAAACTTGTTTTTCCTTTTACTTCAGGTTGTGTATGACTTTGTTTTGAAGTCAAAAGAATCCAGCGGGGGAGGGGGGTTGTTCTGTCCAGCAAATTTCAACTTTAACTGTGTTTTTTTATGTAAGTTGGTTTTTAATACAATTATTTTTGTAAGCTATCTTGTCCTACAATTAAGGAAGATAGAAAGCAATGATATTTTATATAAACTTAAACTGTATTCTACTTCTCTAGTGCTTAATAGAAAAAAAAATATAATGAGGAATAGCTTGTGGTTGTAATTTGTACTACTGTGAGCTGTTGCCATTTTGGTCTTCTGGAATATATGACTGCTGTTTCACAAGTGTTTTTGACTTGAGAACACTAAACAGGCCAAAACTTTTGCATCTTCAGAAATTTTCAGTTGTTTGTCTGCAGGCTTAGCATTTATAGTGACCAAGTTCCATGATGCCGCCTGCACTTTGGGTTTTTGGTTAACCATATCATGGTTATGCATATCGATAGGTGCTTATTACAAGTAGGTGAGCTAGCAGTTACTCCTCCTCACTGCACTCAAAGGTCATTGCTATTCCTGGACTTGAAAGCAAGGTGGAACTTGGCAATAACAATGGAAGAATTTTTCTTTTGTTTCCTCTTTGCTGAGTTTTGCAGCTTTACTTCCCCACTTGGCAGCATTATGGAAAATGATATCTTTACCTTAGTCTTCGGAGTTAAATAAACTTAGCAGTATAACCAGACAAGCAGATTTGATGTCAATGCTCTGTAAACTTTTTGAACAAGAGTTATCAAGAGTAAGCCTTTTTCAGAGACATGGGAGAGGCATTGATCACTAGCAAGTAATACAACTCAAGACATCTTAATCCTTTTTTGCATTTGGTGATACAGATTTACCTGGATGGGATACAGATTTGTCTGCATAGGAAGAACTTTTGCTTTTTTCTTCTGACCCTAATGAGGTTACGATGTAAAATGGTGTGCATAAGCCAGACAAAATGCAGGTGTGTGAGATTCTGCAGTCTTCTTTTTCGGTAGACTACTGTAATTTGTGTGACCATGAACCTCCTCAGAAAAGACTGGATATCCAGGCAACCTAGATCTCTATCTAAGTCTGATTATCTTCTATTAAGGGAAGATGAACTGCAGGATTTTTGCTGCTGACTTTGTAATTCAGGATTTCTCTTCTGGAGACTTAAAGATGGAAAGACCTGAAAACTACATTCACTACATGGAATGAAAAACAACACACCAAAAACAAAAACTTGGAAGTGATTGCCAGACTGCTTGATACTGTGTCTGAAAGAATCTGTATGGAGTGCTTTTCAGCCTTACTATACAATCTTGCAGCTGCCAGCTGTCAGCTCTCAGCATTTGCAGAATCTGATTACCACCAAGTATGTTTTTGATGGCATACCCCAGGATGGATGTCTCATGTCCTGGTGGCTTCATGTGATAATGTTAATGGATGAAAAAAATTGTGCATCTGAAGGTCTCAGGGATATATCTTAGTGTGGTCCCTTGGATTCTGTAAAAGCAGTAGGAGAATAAAGCATAGAGGGAAATATGCTTGACCAAATGCTTCAGTTCCAGGGTTAGTGGAGATTTGGATAGTTGGCTATAATGCTTGGGAGTTCATTGTATATGTAGCTGTAGAGCCTATCTACAAGAGTTAATGTATTTTAATGTTGATTACTTGCTAGATCTATTTGTCTCTGCTTTTTAAAAGGGTAATTTAAAGCTAATAGATGTACAAACCCAGCTTGATAGTCTGTTGATCATACTAGCAGTAGTCAACTACTATATATAAACGCATAAAAGGTTCCTGGCTTTATGCTACACTGCCAGAATGAGAAACCTGATTTATCCCATAGTAGCAATTAAGAATTTTATGTTTAGCCTTAACTAAACAATGAATGCTGATTTAAAACTGGTCTACCAAGCTGGGAATGATTTAATGTGATATAATCGTCCTTTTGGTAATTATTGTTGCTACTTCTCACATGACTGGAGTGAGTGCTAGCTTCATCAGCAGAAAATAATGTGTAATGCTTATATCTGGACTCCCATAAGTGAATTCATAACTTGGATTTTACAACTGTTTTTTAAGTACTGCTGACATGGTGATTCTTTGTAGTGATATAGGTGCTTCACCTAGATGTTCAAAATTTTTTTCTAAAATTTCTAAATTTTTCTAAATTACAATTAGTAGGGCTGTGTATGCTTTGGAAATCTTTTGTTAAAGTGAAAGAATCCTAGGAAATCAAAACCTTTGGCTGTGAAGATCAAGTTGAGGTGCATTTGTGTCTAGCCTTGTTGCTTTGCTGACTAATCCTAGGTTTTTAGATAGTTGAGTAAAATATCTGAGTTGACTGAAAAAAAAATTAACATTTAGATCAGATGCTAAGAATGCTTTTGTACTAACTCTGCTGTGTTCCTTATTTAGCGTAGGAAAAAAATGGGGGGGAAATTAGTACAGTGGAGAATCCTTCAGTGTAGGACTAATCTTGACTGCACATAAGATAAACATTACATGATGGTACCTATCAGATAAGGCTCTTCCAGGTGCACCTCAGTATGCACATGCGTTGTTGCATTCACAAGTATGCAGTCATCTTAATTACACTCTCCAGTTCCTGTAGGTGAACCTACAACCTATTTCCATGAGTGCCAAAGAGACATAGTATAAGTGGTAATCATTTCACTGTTGCTGTCATCAGGGAGTCATTTTCCTACTTAATCCAGCAGGGGATAAGTTTAAAGTCCATAAAGGTAGTTGGTGAGGACTGGGACTGTCACTTCAGTTTTCTGGCACCAGTTAAAGTTTTACCTTTAGACTGAGGTTCTTGTTGCTAGTCTTTTAATTGCTGTTAAAGATTTGAGCGCTGACCCTGCCCTTATACTCCCCACAGTTGTCCTTTGACTTCAGGGTAGGGTTTATGTAAGTATTCCCTAGAATATGAAGCGTTTTACTACACAGATGACTACGTCTCACTAATTGGGATGTGTCTCAAATACCAGTTAAACTGTTTATTTCCATGTCCTGAATCAAGGTCTTATTTTCATCAACTTCTGTTGCAAAATTACTCTAAATACAAGGCATTCCAGATTGCTGGACAGGTAGATAAAATCTTTTCAGCTCTGAATATTATGAAGGACAGGTCCTATAGACAGGGGGTTTTAAATGAGTGCATATCAAGGATAGGACTCAGTTAGAGTCAAATTAAGTGAAATTAAAGTGTCTTGGGAAAAAATTTTTATTAAATTTAAAAATCAATGTGTTGTGGTTTTTCCTCTTACATAAATGTTTAAAAAAAGCCAAATTGGAGAAAGGCCAATGAAGTGCTCTCCTTGTATTTTAGTTATGCAATATCGTAAGCATGTCATACTAACGTAACACTTCAGTAACTTAAAAGGAAGCTTGTTTCAGACTAAAAATTAGAATTATTTTCAGAAGTCCTTTTTTTTTTATCCAAAAGATGACATTTCCAGAAGAATTAGTTAAACTTCTATGTGAAGTTTAACTTCATTAATATTTTAATTGTCACCATCTATACCATCTATATGATCTGAAGACTTGCTCAGTATTGGCAAGTTGTTACTAGATTTTTTTGTATGCCTTCATTCCTGTGCGTATTGTCTTCTGTATTTTTCACATTGTGTCTAAGCATCCAATGAAAGTGTTTGTACAAAGAGATTGCAACGACATTGTCTTGACTAAGTTGTTTTAGAAAGACTGGATGTTAATTATTTCACCTTTTTTACAACTACTGGTTGCCTATTATGTTTCATTTCTAAAGTCTGCAATCCACCTGGCTAGGTGCATAAGTGCATTGCTGAAAAAGCAGATAGTAGCAATATTCCTGACTTGCGAGCTGTATTTAACAGTCACTTGCAATTATTTATAGGTGCTGTTGGTAAGCAGTAGCCGATACCCAGATCAGTGGATTGTACCAGGTGGAGGAATGGAACCGGAAGAAGAGCCAGGGGGAGCAGCCGTGAGAGAGGTGTATGAAGAGGTAACAAAAACAAAACAAAGCAGAAAATCCAGCTGCTTTTTCCCACTGCTATCTTCAGATGGGAACAAAGAAGGAAGAGGCAACTGCCTCCTTTATCCAGTATTTGACTGAGACCTATGTGGTTGTCAAATTCAAAGAGCTGTAGTTCTGTGTTAGAACTGGGGTATAGTGTGGTGAGGTGAACTAATTAACTTAGCTTGCTTCCCAGCACTCTTTCATTGCATAGCTAAATTTCTGTCTACCTTTATGAAAACACTTAATGGAAGTGGAACTGTGACTTTATGCCAAATGACATATTCTAGTAGTGTAACATTTCTGTGTTTGTGAAGAAAATGTTTGACTCGCATCTCTTCTAGAATGGACTGAAGATGAACTAACCATCAATGTGCATCTGCATAAAAAAGAGAAATAAAGAGAGCCTTGAGGACATTTCAAGCTAAGCAGATTAGAAGCTGATCTATCTGAGCAGTTGATAATTCATACATTTAAGATTGTTTATCTATAAAGAAAGCACCATAGTTTGCCTTTCTGTCTCTGCTCCTATGCCTAGGCAAAACAGAGCTTTAAGTTGTGATGAATTCAGGCAGTTTCCCACTCCAGTACAATGCTTAAATTTCAAATTCAAAATTCTAGGGTTTCATTTGCTATTTATTTTTCCTAGGAAAACTGTCAAAAATGTTAAATGTTACTTTAGGCCAAGTAAAACTGAAAGAAAAATCAGAATGTCATACTTGTAAATAGGAGGTATAAGATTTTGCAGAAAGGCGATGCATCCTGACAAGTGAGTGAACCACAGGATTTCTACTAGTCTTAAACAGTTTTCTAATCCCAGTTTGACTACTGCTATTCACAAAATACATTAATGTTCTTGCTAAATTAGTATGTGGAATGATATTTTTTTTATTAGCTGTGCTATCTAGTGGTTTAGTTTGCTAAAAGACTTAAGACTGGTTCTGTTGTGTTGTCATGGCTTAGGAACTTGATATAGATGTGACTTGCACCAAATGCTGCCTGCTATTCAGTGTCAAAATGAGATCTCTGAACTGTGAGTCAATGATCCTCCTCCCATCTTATATAGGGAACAGACTAGTTCACTATTCAGTGCTCTTAGCAGCCTTCATGCAGCAAGGTTAAAGCATAAATAAGCCTCACTCAATCAAAGTTGTTCTGGACAGTGTTCAGTTCTGCTGGAGGAGCCAATTTAGACCTACACAAGACATACTCAGCTACAAGGCAGTCCATTTGAAAGGAGCAAAGAGTTAGGATTCTAGGAAAGAGTTAGCAAATATTTAGGCTTCTAAGCAGTAGTAGCACCTCTGGGGAAACTCCAGGCACTTCCCACTGCCACAAGTTCAATGGGTGGGATTAAAAAGCACAGTCCTGTGCTCAGGGTTCTTGTGAACACTAGTAGTTTTAATTGCTGATCTGGCCTAAGGTATAGCCCAAGATGAGGGATACTAAAGTCCCGGCTCCATGTCAAACTAGAGCTGACTGAACTATAGTCATACGTTTGGGTTTTTCTCTTTAATGGTGAAGAATGGATGATCTTGAAGGGACTATGCTTTTTATTATAATCTGGAGTACAACACAAAGTACCTGCCATGTTCAGCCTTGAGCTGTGCTTGCAAGCACATAAAGACTTTTCAAAGGCTAGAGGCTTTAATAAGCAAAAATCATTTGGTGACATTTGTTCTACACCTTCAGGGTTTCTGGGGTTTAATACCTTGTGTAGCTGATCAGCCTTAAAAGCTCATGCCTTAAATTAAAATATTCTTGAACTACATATTCTTGAATCTTAAGTGCTTCAACAAGATTGCAAAGTGCCATATTTAAATTAAAAACAGGTTTATTTAGGGTTTTGAGCCATGGAAATTCATACTGACCTTTCTAGAGATAGATGTCCTTTCTATTTTTATACTGAGGTCAATGTCACCTGGCAAGCTGGTTACAGTACAGTGAACTGTTAAGAGTTTTCTGAATGAATAAACTTCAAAGAACACACATTGGCACTGGTTTGAAATGTTTCTTCAGTATTGGGTCATGCACAAACTAAGCATTGGTTTCTATTAATTTATTTAAATGGATAAAATCATAGTGTTAAAATGGCATTTCTGAACAGTAGGAGTGCTGATAGCCCACTGGCTATAAATATCCCTCGCTTTGATACCAACAGTAGTGTATTTAAAATCTTTGTTTTAAAACCCAAGCAAAGATCAAATCTACATGGGCAGCAGTTGTTTCGTAGTCTCCCTGTGTACATGACTCCAGATTTTTTTTTCATCCTTAAGTTCTGTTCATGTTAATGATATGGGGTTTTACCTCTACTGAATATTTAGTATGTTTCATTTAAGTTTGTCTGACATTTCATAGGTTACAAGAACTTGACAGCCTATCTTAATTATTTAGATACAATAAACATTTACAAACCTGAAAGTGAAGTACCAAAATCAAGTTACAGTATAAAGCAATCCCAGGGTATTAAAGTATTAAACCTTTTCTAAATGAGGAGCTACTCTGTTGATGAATTTGGAGCTTAGTCTTTAATTGCATAGCGTGAAAGATGAAAGTAAGTTGATTGCACATGCACTGTTAAAAGAAAAATGACACAAATGAGTGGCAAGCTGATGATGTCCAGCCTTGTCAATGGAGGAGCACCCTCTCACTCCCTTTTCTTGCTCCATCTCACAAAAACCAGACTCTTGCTTTGTTTGTACTTAGTGGTATATTGAAATGCCCACTAGAAAATATCCAATTTCCAGACCTGTGTGAATATAGCTTCTGAGAAGAAGAGGCTGATCCTGAAGGTTAATCTGGTGCAACAGTGAAAATGGCAGTAATATTATCTAAGACCTCTCACAGGAAATAGAGGAATCGGCTCCAGTGAGCATCTGATATTTTAAAAATTACTGGATGCTACAGAGTAGGACTAGGTAGACACTTCAGGAAATAAATTAGTAAAGCACCCTTTCAGCTGAAAGATTATGGCAGATACAGTGAAATGCTTTGTTTTATAAGAATATGCAAAAAAGGGGCAGGAATAATCTTGTACTGTGCTTTCAGGAGTGTAGCCATTAAAGCACTATCCGACACATCCCAGAGTTAAAAATAACTCAAATTTGTCAGATTTTAAGCAACTTTTTGCCCTGGTAGACTGTTAGCTTAAAAATTAAACTGCAGCATGACTCTTGCTCCATCTACAGGAAAAAGGCAAGTCTGACGCACATCTGAGACTGCAGTACCTCTAGAGCTGCCAGCAGGAATGACCTCTAGGCCAGAAAGATTATGGGTTTTCCCTCTTGTGGTTGGATTTAGACTAGTGCTAAAATATATGCATAAAATTCAGATTTGAGGTCTTATTTCCATAGTACTCAGACTTCCTTAGGTAATTGTTCTGGGGAAGTGTAGCACTTAATTTAACAGCTTATCTGTCAGAAGTAGTGCTGGGGGGTTTTCAGACTTTTCTCCCAAAGTTCAGACTTCCTTACACGCTTATAGCAGCTTATAGGTTTCTGTTTACTTGAAGAGTCATATTTTAACAGCCATGGGTACATAAAGACCAAAGGAAGAAGTATGTTTTTATGAGAGGCAAAATGCTTCAAAGTCTAGAACTTAACCAGTGCATTGGATTAGAAGCTTACTAATGGGAAATGAGGAACTTCATTTGACATTCTGGGGATAAAGCTGAAGTGTTTCTTGGTCCTCTGGTACTTAAATTTGACAGCGATCTTTTAAGTGCCTTTGCTAACAAAAACATTTCCTTCAAGTTCTTATTGTAATGTAGTTCCTTCAAAACATGTCAAAACTAAGGTACTTTTAAAACTATGAAGATTATTGAGTTGAATATATTACTTTCAGAGAAAAATCATGGGTTTTCTAATTACTACCTTTTTACACTTGTGGGTGTAGAGGTTTTCAAAAGACACTGCTGTTTGCAGGAATGATGCTACATTTTGGAAGCATGTATCCTTGGCTAGAGAGTAACTAGACATCAGTGACAGTAATCACATTTATATAGCAACATCTGGTTGCACCAGAGCTTCATTACAAGCTTTGCAGAGTTTTTATAGTTAATGTAATGGAGTTCTTCTAATCGCTTCATTCCGAATTACTCAGCTAAGAGTATTTGTTTAAACAACTGATTTCCTTGGAGGGAGAAAGAAGAAACTGTTAAATAAATTCCACTTAGAGTAACATTGATAAATTCACATTGTCACTATGGGGTGCTAATAAGTTGAAAAAACTTGTATATGAAAGCTGTTCAGTATTGATAAACTTAGCTGGTCATGGTGGTTTTGCCACGTGCTAAATACTAGTTGTCAGACTCTCACTTAGCAGCTCAGAAAAGCCCTACTCCGTCTGTTGATGATGAGATTTTGTCCTTCCACAGTCCTGTTGCCATAGACCTGCCTTCAAAAATCTTTATAATGTAAATAAGGCCTCGGCCAGGACTTCTAAAAGGGTTAAAGAATATTAAAAGTTTCAGGGGAGGTTGGGATCATGGACTGGGGAGGCAGTTATTTGGGTTTGAGGTGAGGAGTCATCATTTTTTTTTTCTCCCTCTGATGGAGCATAGTCTCCTTTAGTGCAGTTTCCTAGTACTTGGAAAAGCTTATTTTAACATTTGAGAAACTTCAGAGTCTGTACTAGCCTTGCTGTCATGCTCTTATGCCATATATTTAAGCATATTAAACAATCTTGTTCTTTGCTACAACTTCAGGAGATAAGTGAAGTTACAAAACTTGTGCAGCTAAAGCTGCACACTTGGACAGTTGAAGTATTAAAAAAACACTAATCTCATAGATTCACATGTACTTTTGATGGAATAGGATAATGGGAAATTGCTTTTTCTAGTTGTTCACTTTGCCACAATGTAGAAATCTGAAGGATATAATAATTCTAGGTAGTGCTGAATGAGAAAAGCAAAAATTGAGAACGGAAGCACAAGTTTGTAGTCTTTTAGGTTCTGCTTCTCTTTTTTAAAAGATACTCTAATGTTGAGGAAATTAGGACCAATCAGTGAAACTTTAATGTTTCCTCATCATGTTCCTTTAGGCTTATAAGTGATTTTTCATTACACAGTGTAAAGCGCAAGCAGTCTTTAGTACCTGTTGTTGCCTAGCTTACTCTTTCAGACCAAAATAAGGGCCTACCACTTTTCTAATTAATGTGCTGCCTAATCACTTATCCAGCAGGTCTAGTTATGTATTTCAGCTTCATGAGCTCTACAGGTCATCACAGCAGACAAACAGAATATTGTACATAGTTTTGCATTAACTTCTTGTCTAGCTCTTGCTCTAGATTAGCAAAATGCTTGATGAGTTGCATGGGCTGAGATCAGACTTCCTTTATCAAAACGGCTTAATAAATATCACCAGCCATCTGCTTTCTTTAAAAAGACAGTCACAGAAAACATTCACTTGTAATACTTTGATTAGACTTATTGCTAAAGCCTGTCCAGTTATTTGTTAGAGGTACTCATTAAAATGTAATTAAGATCCATATGGTTCCTTTATATAAAGACGTAAGACATCAATAACTGTCTCTGGCTAAAGCTGGAAGCAAAGACTGAAGATTAAAAAATGTCATCTTAGTGCTAGGAAGCCCTATTTTAAATATCAGTTATACAACAAGCAAAAAAAAAAATCTAAATATGGCTTTGTCTGCCAGTAGGCAACATATGCCTTTGTGTCTCAGGCGTATGGACTGAGTTTTGTGTAGAATTAATGGATGATCATAAGCTATGTGTGTCGGAAGAGGCATTATATATTAATTTTAGAAAAGCAAACCTTAGAATCTTAGTAGAAAGTAATGACCACCTGAACTGGATTGATAAAAATCACTAAGCACAGGCTGATACACACGGGGATTGTTTTAAAATGCTGGAGTTTAAAATGCTCTGAATTTAAAGCCTTTTGTAATATTACTAGCTAGAAAAAGAGTTCAAAAATGTAGAGAATCAGGGATATAAATTTGGATTTCAAATTACATGCCAAAAGCTACACTTTTATATGAAAACCAGCATACATGAAATCATTATGCTGCAAGATCCATGCAATTACCTACAGTTTATTTTGTTATTGTATTGTGAAGACTTTTACATAAGTTTCTATGTAAAATAGCAATGGAGTTTCAAGTATTGCTTCTCTAGACCAGTTATTATACTACTTGAAATTCTCTCTTGTCCTATCTACTTTCCTGGATTATTTCAGTATTGGATATCATTTATCTATTTAATAAAATACAGTACACAAAGAATGTGGTAAGTAATACAGTATTTTGGTCTGGATGGAAAACTTGAGAGATTTATGCATTCTTTGATCCACTCATTAGGACAAGCTTTTGTACTCTACTACTCGTAAGTACTCTAAATCTAGAAACTTCAGAAGCAGTGCAGCACTATCTAGTTAAAACACTTGCTTAAATAACCCTAATAAGGAGGAGCATGCTAATTAATGTAGGAGAATGGTACTGATATTTTAATTTTTTTAATTAATACCTCATGCTAACACTTTTTCCTGTTTGTTTTGTAGGCTGGAGTAAAGGGAAAGCTAGGCAGACTACTTGGGATATTTGAGGTGAGCTATTTCTTTTAAGTTTAAAAAAACAATGGGTTTTTGTTTGTGGTTTTTTGTGAAAATTGATAAACTGCAACATCAGACTTAAGTTCATAAGTATTACCTTCCTATAATTTTGCAGTGCTACTGGACACGCTACGTTAGACAAGTGACTGACTTTAGTTGTTACGCAATGTGTGAAAATTTGAATAGGAAGATTTCAAAGTACTTATACCAATTGCACAGAATCAGAATCACAGAATATTCTGAGTTGGAAGGGACCTAAAAGGATCATCTTGTCCAGCTTGTAAGTGAATGGCCCATACAGGGATCAGCCTCATGACCATGGTGTTATTAGCACCATGCTCTAACCAACTGATCTCATCTCAGGCTCATTTTGGACCTTTACTAGAAAGATTAAATTAGTACTTGGACAACACCTAGATGTAAAAAAAAAACAAAAAAAAAAAAAAAAAAAAAAAAAAAAAAAAAAAAAAAAAAAAAAAACAAAAAAAAGGAAACAAACCACTAACAAAAAAACAACAAAGCCCAAACAAAACAAACCACAAAAACACAAACAAACAAAAACAGAAAAAAAAAAACCACCACCAAAACAACAACAACATTGATAGATTTAGGATTTTTAAAATATCACACCTGCCTTCTTTATGGCACTCTTTTGACTTTTCCTCCCTGGTTAGATTTTGCTGAAACAATTGAACTCTAACTTTCACACAGCTAAATTGATGGGTCTGTATACGAAGCATCTCATGGCTTTGATTCACTAAAAAGGCTAAGGCTTTGGATAACAGATAAATCTAACCTTTAGCAAACTATGTAGTTCAAAACTTCTATTTCATAGTGTAAACATCAGAATCAGAGCTATTGACAGCAAGAGGATGCATGGTAGATAGAACTCTCTTATAGTGTTAGTGTTGCCCACTTCTGCTCAGGTTCTAGACAGAAGTAGACTTGTGTTAGTAATTGTCAGCTCCTAATACAT
The DNA here is from genome assembly GCF_003984885.1 of Neopelma chrysocephalum. Classification (NCBI taxonomy): domain Eukaryota; kingdom Metazoa; phylum Chordata; class Aves; order Passeriformes; family Pipridae; genus Neopelma; species Neopelma chrysocephalum. The sequence goes on from NW_020897714.1 coordinate 11,909,107, forward strand.
CCAGTGTTATTATGTTGTGCTGTATGTTAAGTGGAAGTCCCTTAGTCTCAGTTAGGTACAAATCTTCACCCAGCTTTCAGAAGTAGTGTATTCCTGACAGGGATTTCCTGTCTGAAATATTACTTAGTCATGTATGACTAGTTGATACAGTGATATAGGTGTTCCCATTGCGAGAAGTATGGAAGCCATAACACGACTGGAGAAGCTCCTGTTTGTAGTTAGTAGCACTCGCCTTTTTTCTGATGTGTTTTGGGTTTGAGTACAACTGGATGGTCCTATATATTAACTTGTCTGTGTTTTACCTCTGCTGGGTCAGTCTACAGAAGTATTCTCCATTTCCCAGCTCAGACCAAAAAAAAAACCCAGGATACCTATCATGTTGTTGCCTTCAAATGGGGGCTGCAAAGGATGGTGATTCATTGGTAATTGAGCTCTATGTTCTTCTGAAGGCATCAACCACCAGCTAGACCAGAAGAGAAAAATCTGTGTTATGTCACTTTTTTAGGCTACTTCTAATTTAAATCAAGGCCCTACTTCAGTTTCACAACATGGCCCCACAAACAGTTTTTAGTACCATTGAGGTGGCCACACCTTGTGACCTGGGGATGGAACTAAGCAAAGATGGAAATCAATGCTGCTGCTGAATCCTTCTATTGTGGAACTACAGCCAGAAAGGGTACATGGTATAGATGTATCTATTCCATGTAATAGTGATACTAACAAAGAACTCTCTTAAAAATTTTTATTTCCTAGTAAAGCACAACAGTCTAAAACTATATTGAGCTTGTAGTGAAACAGAGTTAAGTAGGAACAAATAGAGGCACAAGGATACAACCATCTGTAAGGGGAGCTAGGCCATAACATCTCTTGGTTCTTAATATAGTTGTAATTGTAGATGTTCCTAGGTTTTTTAGGAGCTTGGCCCTTTTCCAAGTAGAAGGATGGTTTGATTAGTCAGGCGGCACCTCAGACACTGCCACTAGCCTGCTTTGGAGCTAGCAGGGAGTAATGTCCATGCTAACCTTGTATGGACTTGGCTGCAGCACAGCAGCCTTGCCCTGAGCAGACCACCTCTGTCAGTCTGTGTTTGACCTGCCTTGTGCAAAACACGTGCCTTCTAAAGAGGTGTTAGTGCTGCAGTTGGGGCACACGCATCAAGTGAGCAAGACCTGGTAATGATTTTTGCATTTGTCATGAGTGCAAGCACAGCCTATTTAATTTGCCTCACTTACTGAGTGAAACTTTATAGCCAACATTGTGTAGATGACCATGATGACCAAGAACATACTTTGGTCACAACTTCACAATCTTCAAAATTGTTTGTGTTCTCTTTGGCTTGGTTGGGGTTTCTTAGCTAATAGAACAGAATAGCTGTTTCAAATAAAACTTTTGTTTTCCCATCACTTTGGGTCTCATCAGTACCGATGTTTGCTTAGTTAAAATAAAAGCCAGGTTTGCTGGCAAGTATCCTTTACAGGTAAGTAATTTTTAATCTTATAGCTGTGGTAAGTCTGTAAGTTATTTTACTGAGAATTAAAACTTCTACTTCTAATATTCAAGCAGAACCAGGATCGGAAGCATAGGACATATGTTTATGTTCTTACTGTGACGGAAATACTGGAAGACTGGGAGGATTCAGTTAATATAGGTAAATTAATTCTCTGTCCTCATGCTACACTTAAAAATGTATTAAGCAGACTTCTTTCATTTTTCTGAAGCAACTTGTATAATCTGGGGGGAATACTAATTCTGTTCTAGAAACTGAAGTTATTGGATGCTGTTCTTCCGCTCTTTAGTACACATATAACTAGGGTTGCTTCCGACATATTGTGTTACTCTTACGTTATATTAGAGTATTCTAAGTATTATGATGGAATAAATGTCATTATTACTTCGGGACACAGCTTATAATTTTTTTAAAGGCCAAATACTATATTGCTAAATTGTTTTTTCCTTAAAAAGTAGAATGTTTTGCTGTCTGATATGCTTGATCATAAACAAGCAGTTTATATATGTTCAAACATAGCACCTGTAATGGTGTAAAACCAAATGAAAAATAGAATTAATCCCACTTTTAATAATACTATCCTTGACCTTGTCTATAAGTATTTTCAGAGACCTTGAATTTTGAAGGACTGACTTGTAAAAAAAAAAAAAGATGGTCCTAGGACGATCATAGTAGGATTAAGTCTTGAAACTTTATAATATAAACATATTTCTGGTATAAGGTGTATTATTTTCTAAAACTTATGCTAACCTCAGTAACTCCATACATGGATATATATGGATATTTTTGAGTATGAAACTCTGCTTTTGAAATCAGACCAACTCATTCTTCTGTAACTTCATGCATGCATGTTCAGTCTAAAGACTGGTTTTCCACTAGGCATGACAACATAGGAAGGCAGTATCAAGTAATTTAAATTATATCATCCTTTTCTCTAATTACTAGATGTGGCTTTTGGAGCATATGAACAGTCATATGAGTTTCTGTCCAGCATCTTCGTTAAGAGTGTTATCTCAAAGGCTTTATTATGAATTGCATTTTAGTAAGCTTGAGTGAATCTCTTGCATTCATCAGTTCTTTCAAGGTCTTTTCACTCTCTTTTACCTGATAACCTCAGCTTCTAAAGAATTGAGAAAAAGTGAATGACTAGATAGCAACCAATGGTGCTGTTTAAATTTTGTAACTCTGTTCTTCCTCGTTCAGGAAGGAAAAGAGAATGGTTTAAAGTAGAAGATGCAATCAAGGTCCTTCAGTGTCACAAGCCTGTTCATGCAGAGTATTTGGAAAAACTGAAACTGAGCTGTTCACCCACCAATGGAAACTCTGGGGTTCCTCCTCTTTCAGATAATAACTCCTTATATGTCACTTCTGCACAGACTTCTGGGTTGCCCTCTACTGTGAGATAAACATTTGGATTACCTTTTTATTCATGCCATCACATCGGGAGACATCTGTGATCACATGTAGGCATCTGTATAACTGTCCGTTCTAAGTGAAATATGTGAATGTGTCATAATGTCAAATTTATTTGAACATGTTTTTCTTTTTTAACAATGTAAAATAGTATTTCAGCAAACCAAAGCCATATAGGGATTTTTTTAAGATGCCTTAATAGGCCATTAAAAAAAAACCCTTGAGTATATAAATTTCCATATCTGCTAAAATAAAATATGCATCTCAGTGGTGTTCAGCTTATTTAAGATTTGTGAGTTTTAGTCAGTAGTTTAAGCTTGAGCAAATAGTCTTTTACTAAACTCTTATTTGGTATCCACAGATGAAGTGCTAGGAACTTAAGCTGGCAGTAATTGAGTAAATGGATGTGCTGAAGGCAGAGATGCATAAGGGTGACTACAATAAAGCACTAAACCACGTTCAGCCCATCAAGAGCAAAGGATACCGACACTAAGCACTGCTTGCCTCAGTTATCCAAAAGGTTGCCTTGTCCTATGCAATCTTCATGTAATGTATAACTAGAGCAAGAAAAATAATTTTGTCTTGCAGCTACCAAAACTTGGTCAACTGATGAACTGTGAGAAGACTTGTGTGAAAAGCATTGTAGATCCCTCTTCCACCCACTTTTTTCCTTTTAATATTGATACGTTTTGTTCGTGGTATAATTACTCTGCAGGTTCCAAAAACTTCTAATCTTCAATTAGAAGCATCTCATGTAGTGTTCCTGCAGTCTGTTACAATTTTAAAATGTTTGGAAGAAAGTAAGACTTAGCCAGGGGGCACCATTACGTTACAAAGGTGTCTATTAGCAAGCATGTGTTGAGGTGTCTTGCCCTGCAAGGAGCTCGTAGTGCAACCTCCCGAGCTCAGGACAGGATATTTATTACACTAGTAGGGAAATAATACTCCTTTGTCTTATTTAGAGGGTGGGTGTGCTGAAAACCCCAATTTTAAATTAATAATTAAAACCTTCACCTCTAGTGTTTTAACATCAGTTTCTTTAGATTCTTCAACTAAAAGCTGGCCTCTTGATTAAAAAGTTAGTTGGAATAAATGAGGTACAGCTGACAACTACCCTGTTCTTAATTATTTTTTCCTCTTCTTCAGCCATAAAGATGAAAATGAAATCCACTGTTGGTCTTAATGTTTTTACCATAGGATTTCTCTCTCTCCAGATGTGTGTGTGTGCAATGGTTTCTTCTACAAGAACACAGTCTAATTCACATGAACTTCCTACTTCTGAATTTTTTCTAGGATCTAAACCCAACTGTACCTCCTTTATATCCAGCCAAAACAGAGGTTGAGGTAGACCACTACCTCACATGTGAAGTTAATTCTGGGTAAAGCTCATTCTCTTATATAACATTTGAACCTTTGTAAATAGTCCACCTAGTAAATAGTGAGTGTAAAATGGAAAATAAATGTAATTTAAACCTTTTGTTACTCAATACACAAATGGTTAACTTCTACTTTTTTAACACAAATTGTGTAAAATGCTGCTATGAATTTTTTTGTGCTGTTACACTTTTTTAGGAAAAAAAGGTTGTTGCCACAAGTTATTCCTAGAAAACCAATCTTGTGCCATATGTAAATGCAGTGAAACTGGGGAGACAGATGATCTGATCTCTTAATGCTGCTCTCTTTGAAGAGGCATAAATACTACTGACAAGAGGCATGAGCCACAAAGCTGAAGACTTCTGAAATGGCGGGTAGGACACTCCTTTCCATCTCTCTTAGCTCCTGGTCCAGGTCACTTCCAGAACTGGAAAGAACACACAACTGTTCAAGTGCACCTAAAGGTGGAAGTATTGCCAACAGCTTATCCATCCTTTCAGATGTGAGGAGGGGGCCAGGGAAGGAGTGTTGCTATTTCAGTAGTGCACACATGGGTATGCCTGCTTTACACTGAACCTAATCCAGAATGGGACACCATTTGCTCAGCTCACTACTTTAAACTATGAAATGCACTGTTTTGCCAGGTGAAACAGGAGAAGGTGGATTTGAGCATGATGAATGTCTAATCTTCGTTAAAATCATACCCATGGTGTAGAAGGGTACCTCTGGCTCTGAAGCTCCCTTTAAAAGAGTGAATCATTTAGCTCCCTTTTTTGATCACTTTAATGCTCACTTTTTTGTTCAGTAGTTATTTTATCACTTTAAATTGAGCAAACTTGTACAGGTTTTCTTACAACAAGATTATATTGAGTCTGTGAAAGCAAAAACAAGATCCAGAGTTTTGAGTTCTTATTCATAAAAAAATGTGTTGTCTCCATTTCAGATTCTTGGAATGAAACCAATCCAAGCTTGTATGAGATTTAGTGGTAATGCATGATCTTATTTTGTAACTCTTGAATTATGTATTTGATAATAATATAAAATGTACAGTGTTGCTGTTGCTAACAAACTCAAGAGTTGATTGCCTATAATATTTTGATTTTTTTTTTTTTTTGGTCACACATTTGAGCTGTTCAGTAGTGCCATTTTTTTTTTTACACAGCATTTGTTGTATAAATCTCTTCAGTCTCTATGCAACCTTCAGAATGAAGCTCTACTGCTTAGTTTGACTTCTACTCCCTTTCAAAGATAAGTGTTTTGTGAATTGAAATGTAAACTGAAAACACTTCAGTTATGCTACAGGGACAGCAGTATGGCTTCAGTACTAATGAAATCTGACAACTCCAACAGAAAGGGTCTGTGTAAAAATGAAAATAGAAAGGCTACAGTTTTTTCTACTACCTATCAATTTAAATGTAGAAGCATTTTGTTTTTACATGAATCTCTATTTTGATGGGCCAAACCTATTTCATACAGAGCAGATTTGGGATTTTTCTCATGCCATAAATTCTGTACAATGTATCCAGATTTAGTTCTCCTGAGGAGAAAGGGAAGACACAGGTTGTCATCTGCAATTGTCAGTCTACTTCATACCGCTGCTTTTCGTGACTGTTAGGTTTTGAGATTCTCATGAGTTAAGATTGTGGTGGTATCAAAGAAAAAGGAGCCTTAAAGTTCAAAACCACACGGGAGCCAGAATTAAGTGAAATGGATGTGCTTTAAACACCACAAGAAATACTGAGGTATTGCAGAGAGGCTGTTCAAATGAAAACTCTTATTTTGGTGCTTACTGCACCCTTGACTTAGCCTAGCATTGTTCTGTTAACAATGTGCTGTGAAAAAAACCTGAGGGGCAGACACTTGGGTTATGAAGTGAAAACTGAAGGGAAGGGGGGAAAATTAAGTTGTAAACATTTTGACCTGCTTGCATGGATTTTCTTTAAAGATCGATGTAAGAATTTTGACTTTTTATATTTGAGAAATACCAGAATAAAATCTAAATTAGTCCTGTGGATGATGTAGTCATTCCATTGCAAATACTGCAATAGAAGTGTTTGTGCAAAAGTCTTCAATCCCATCTAAACTTATTTTTCATCTAATGTTTCCTACTTCTTGCCTTGTCCTTGGACTCAGGCTTTACTTAGTCTAGTGGAAGAGCCATCTCATGGGCTTACCCAGCACTGCTGCCCTAGCTCACTGTACAGCTCTCTGACATAGCTGCTGCCCATAACAAAGAGATGTCTAACTCCAAATCTTTGTGCCATCTTTGTGCATATCAGTCACAGCATAAATGTGTATTAAATATCCGTACAATAACAGTGAGAGTGGCTGCATCAGATCGAACCAAAAGTCCATCTACGCCAGTGCCTCCCTTCCACCAATGTGGGGACAAATGAGTAACAGGACAGTATTTGCCTCAAGTATCCCCCCTGTCTACCACCATTTGTGGCTCAGGATCTTCCCAAACAAGGTGTAATTTTTTTTGTGTTGTTCCAAGGAATGGATTTCTTTTCCTGGAACTTGACGTGACACTCCCTCTTCCCTTAGCACATGTGTCCAATACCCACCCCAGCTTGGAAACTGATGCCAGAGTTCAGCCTGCTGCTGCAGACCTACCTCCTCTTACCTTGTTTTAAACTCACCTTCTTACTTTCAACACTCTTCTGGCGTCAATGCTGCTATGGCATTAAGCAAGGCAATGCCTCCTTAGCTCAAGTGATGAAACCAGCACCACATTCACATTAGGACAGTGTTCCACACAAGGAATGGTATCACCTTTTAACCTGCAAACTCAGCAATCACAGGCATATCCCTGCCTATGACGATCTCATTGCTATGGGCTATGCACCACCCCAAACAACGCTCTCAGACAATTTTCTTCATTTAAGTAAGCAGGAAATGATGTTCAAAGAGCTGTTTTGGAAGCTGGGGACCACTGAGTGAGCCTGCTCTGTGATCAGCTGCTGCTTGCCCAACGGCACATACTGCACTTTCAGCAGCTCTCAGTGGTAGCACTCATTCCCAACAGCTTTCCCTCATTTGTTGCCACCAATTCTGAAGGAGGGACAGAACGAAGCACATACAGCAATACATGACACTAGCCAGACCATCACCTTCTGCACTTACGCTGCTCTTGGCTTACCTGTGACCTAGTGCCCATTAGATCCAGACAGACTCTATAACAAGACTTGTGTCCTAAGAGACTTTTTGCTATCATTCAGCTGCTTAATTTTCCTAAATACTTCCTTCCTTCCTCCTTTCTGAGTAGGACACTAATAATCTGTCTTTGAATAAGGCAGGCAAACGTGCAAAGCAACTGAAGGAAGGAAAAACACCATTAGAATCACCTTACTGTGTCTTACTCTTCTGAGATTAGTCTGCCCTTGGTAATGTGCATGGGGCATGGGACCACAGACACCCTTCCATAAATGTACCAGTACCCAGCCTCAGCCTTCAATGTTATCTGTATATAAAATGAGTAGCTGATGGGAAAACTACAGCAGCAGTACTTCTGAAGGCACACCAGGTATTTGGGCTGAGACAAGCACATGTGCTACAGCAAGCAACAACTGAACACCACACATGAAATCTTTCAGATTTATAACTGAGCTTGCAAGCCTTGGTAGGCAGCTTGGGTAGGAAGGTGCAGATAAGGCCTGAACCAAAAATACTCCTCCACTGCAGCTCTGAAGATGAGACCCCAGATTCCACCAGAGTATCTGGAACAACCTTGCAACAAGTAGTGCAGTCAGAGATGAGTTTCTTATGTGAATTAATTATATATACCTTCTCAGAAAAAATGAAGTCATAAAAAGGCTTCTGTTACATGCCACATTTGCATCAATCGCTTTATCTGGGAAAGTTCATGCAGTGTGATAGGCAGAAACCACAGGTACTGCACCTTCCAGTACTCAAGAATCCTCCTTGAGGTAGAGAGCACTCAGTGTCTCAGTGATGGGCTGAACAACTCCCTAGCAACTAACAGAGCTAACTGATGCACCATACAGCTCCCTTTCCTAACACAGATCAGCCAGTGGGCAGTGTTCAGCTGACTGCTTCCATTAGAGCAGTCTTTCCCCATAGTTTTCTGTCCTGCAGACAAACACTCTACTTGCTCTCACCTAACCCCATCTAAGTGTCGAGGGGAGTTTATGAAAGCAAGCACCACAGGTAAGGCAGTCATGCTGCTTGATGCCACTTTTCTAATGTACTTCAATGCAACATAACATTTAGATACTTGCTTTAAAATCTTCCTGCACACTTCCACAGGAAAGGTTGCAATAAACTCTACAAAAAAAGTAGGCATGTAATTATTAACCCATGCCATGATGTAACACAGTTTAGCAAAGCTAAATCTATCAATTTGATTGCACTAGAAATTGTCCAAACTGCACATAAGTAGGAAAGTCTTGAACCAGACAGATTTAAACAGAGGCAGGCCAAAAAAATAGGGGGGGGGGACACCACACACAAAAAAAAACCCAAAATGCACCATCCTTTGAGTTGTGTACCAGACCAGTCTCTTCTGAAGGCTTTTAGGACAGAGGTGCTGCTCTTCTCTCCCCTTACTAGGGGAGAAGCCACAGCAGTTAAAAAGTGAGTTACGAGAGAAGTTATCGTAGTTATCTTCCTTATTTTACCAGATGTTAAGAACTAGTAGGAAACTCCATTGCACACTGATGGCAGCCCACTACAGTTAAATGAAGCTCAGTGTTTAAGTAATGAATAATCACTCTTCCTTTTATTTCAGTGTCATACTACATTACAGTCAAGACATGTTATTGACAAAACCTACCAGACATTTTACTTTAACCCTCAAAAAAAAAAAAAACAACCCAAGAAGGAATGTATATAAATAGAGATGTCACAATTTTTTATGTCACTAGTCCATTAAGATGTTTCACAATAGTCTCGATGTGTTAGAAATACACTTTCTTGAAAGCTATAGAAGCAATGTTTCACTTGGTTTAGACTAGTCAGCTAAAATACAAAAAAACCTGTTCCATCAGTTCCAAATGATCATACACTTCACATCCATGAGAGAACATGGCTACACGTTAACAAACCACCACTGAATGTTTATGCAAAACCAAAAGCCTCTCAATCCCTCCTCTTGATCTACAGGAAACTACTGCAAAAATATTTTGCATGTGTGGCTGTAGAGTCCATGCAACAACCCAGGCTCAACCGCTACACAGTTACCACCCAAATACTAACATATAAAATACAATTCATCACTCTTGCTCAGGATTTTAGGACATTTGACACATAGCACCAGTAATGGTAGAGGAAACCCATTTCCAATAGACACATACTAAAAACTGAGATAAAACTACTGCTCTCTAAAAGATAGCTGCATTTGCTAATCAGCTGCAATGGCAGATGTAACAGCAATAACTGAGTTTCACGTAACAGCTGGGAATACACACCTGCTTAACTGAGGAAAAGGTTACATCTAACTGGCTTTGAAGAATTTAGCCTAAAAGTTTCACATGTTCCTCAGCATAAGCTGGAATGAAATTCCCAGCTTGACTTTATACAGGGCTCTTAAATCAGGTTTAAAAGTAAAATAAGTATTCTTTAATATACATCATCTGGGTCTGGATTCATCCCACCTATGAAGTTTCATTGTTTAAGTGCCAGCTCAGGTCCAGTTTCTCTATTGAAGGAAGGGAAAGCCACTTTCAAACAGGATGCTTAGGTGGGTCTGACTGTCCTCTGGGGGTGTCACTCATCCTTGGGCGAGACACAGCTGAGGAAAGCTGCATATATGGTGTAACATAAAGCTTTAAGAGGTAGGAGAAGTGAATCCAGAGTCTACAGCCCACTTATTCTCAGCTGCCTGCCGTGAAAGTTGTCCGCGCTATGGGACGTCCGCCAGCTAAAGCCAAACACACGCTCGTTTGTAAGGAGAAGGTAGGGTTAATGGTGCTTACCCATGCTGAAGAACATGTCATGAGCCCTGAACACAACTTTGGCTTACATTCAACACAGTTTTTTTATAAGTCAGTTTTGTGAAAAAGCTGAATTCTGAACTAAGCTTCAACCATGTTACAGATAACGTTGAGGGACAATACTGGTCACTAACCACTGAAAGCACTGTCTGTTGGAAAACGTAGTTTTTAATAGATATTCTTCATCTTACATAAGAGCACAATAAATACACCACATTCTATAGAAATTTCAGATGACACGAGTAAGAAGAGGTGAAAGAGGGAGAATACCAATAGACTACATAACCATACCCCCGAACTGCATGACAAAACACTCCCTACTGCAACCACTACAAGCCGTCATTTATACACTTCAGGTTGGCCTCACCAAAAGCTTTTCAGTTTTTATTTTTTCCTTTTTTTGTTTGTTTTTGTGAGGGAGAGGGCTTGGGGAAATGAAGAGAATAGAAACACAAGAAATGAAGGGAAGCGATTAGATGGGTTCCCAGAAAAGATCCTGGGTTCCCAGACAAGATGCATACACAAAATACAAGGATGAGAAGGAATTTGTTCATCACTTTCCTTCCCTCCAATAAAGAAGCTTTGTTGCTATTTAAGATGAGCAGTTGCTCAAGTAAGTAGCTTAATAAGGCTTGTAGAGAAAACCAGTGTTATGAGGTGCTGGCTGTAAGTGGTTAAGCAGACATTAGTCAATACACAAGCTGGCTGTAACAGTGGTTCTACACACTGGTTTTTCATGTTAAGAGAGGGCAGGAATTAAAGAAGTTAGAAAACCGTGTTGTATAACATCTGATGACAATCAGCAATGAGACATTATGTTGATACTCATAATTAGTGCTGTCGTTTTCTCTCAACCTCCTACTTCATTCTGGTTATTTACATGAAAATACACATAGATGCATTACTAAAATTATGGTTACAATTGTTACATCAGACGTGTTTCTAAAAGTCACTCCAAATGCAATTTCATATTAAATTGACCAGGTAAGGTCACCCACATAACACAAACTAATAAAAAAAGTCAGCAAACAGAAGGGAAAAAAAAAACCCTTGTGAACTCCACCTCTTTACTGTTTAATCTGTCAGACTGGTGAAGACAAATTGTCAACTCTGGATTCAATTTTTTTAAATACGATTGTCACATTAGAGAAATGAAAACATAGCAAAATAAACTGTACAAAGGCAAAGTAGAATAACAAAAAATATTTTACTAAAACATAAGATTTACAGGAGATTTTCCAGACAAGCCATACAAAATGGTCACAAGCTTTTTCTTGGAGGAATTTTTCTACACTTGACAGCAGAATCACAATATTATTAGTGAAGGTGGTGGATGTTTAATGTTCCCATTTTTTGTTCAAACAATGAAGCTTGTCCATCTACAGCGTCTAAGTTAGACTGGGCTAGAGGGTATATTCTAAAGTATAACTGGTTAGCTGCTTTTACCAATGCAATTAGCATCACCATAAAAAGGGAGGAGGAGCCCACAAAATTAAAACAAAAAGCCCCGCAGCTAACCCTGCCTACCTTCATTCACAGTGCTTATACTTAAACCATGACGGGAAAAATGATTAAAAGCAGAGATGTGCTGCTGCTTTCAAACAATTTCACAACAATCCAGATGATACTTCTAGCCTCTGCTCATGCGGTACAATAGTGAATTAGGACAAGACACAGATTTGCTAATGTGCATTTAATCACCAAAGGACTGAAGATGTCTGGGCTTTTATTCTGTAATGTTTCTAAGACTGTGTCCATTAAATGCAAACAAAAAAAGGAAGAGGTCTTGGCAGAACAGGAGAAGTGATGCACACTTGATGTTCAAAGCGCATTTAAATATTATTCATGGCATATAGCCTAGTCCATGCTCTGGCTGTAAAGAAAAAGAAACACATTTAAGAAAAGATGTATTTTTCAGGCTTGATTAAAGTAATTTTAAATACATATTTTTAAAGATGTCTTTTTATATCACTGCTGCAAGCACACAAAATATATCAGTTCTGAAATTTTAAAGTGCAATTTTGAATTCCAGCAACTGTCAACTTTTGGATATTAAAGAAGCAGCCTGACAGCAGTGGATCCAAAAGTGAAGAGGCATAACATAGTAATTCGATCCACTATAGCCTGCAACAGAAGCAGGTATCAAAGAGATGTACTTTTTGGAACCTGATAATCTGTTCCTTAAGTTTTAGAGGAAAAGCAGTGGTGTGTGTGCTCTTTCATTTTACCACAAATGCAAATTAGACAGGCTAGCAAATTCAAACCATGAAAACTCGAGCCTCAGAGGATTGAAAATAGAACATTTCAGGCACATGTACGGTACCTGGACTATGACAGTACATAATAATTGTTTCTGCAAGCTGCAAAGCTGCAGACATAAAACAAGAGGTCAGGATTTACATCACCCAGCCAGTGAGTAATAAGCTATTTCTGAAACAAGAAAAAAAAAAGTATAAGATACATCACCTGTTTCTATGGCTTGGGCTTCATTGGTCTTCCATTGCTCAGCTACATCATTTGCTAGTGGATCATCTGGATTGGGAGCGCTTAACAAAGCCTGGATTGATAGCAGAACTGTACGAATCTGCAAAGCTGGGGACCATTTATCTGAAGAGACATTTATAGCACTATGAAACACCATATTCACCATAGTCTACAGAAACAGCAAGTTTTCCAGATAAAGATATTCTTTAAACATATGAAAACTCTTTTTAGGGTCAATTTAAAAATTTCTGTACTTAATAAGATAAAAAGAAAGCACACAGTAGCACTTACCTTTCAAAATATCTAAACATATTCTTCCCAGCTTGTCTACATTAGGATGGTAAATTTTGGTCATGAAACGTACTTTAGGAGCTGCCATTGGATATTCTTCTGGAAGAAATAGTTCAAGTTTAAATGTCCCACCCTCAAAGGGGGAATCCTGTGGACCTGCAATGACCACGTGAAAATAGCGTGCGTTGCTTTCATCTGGCTCTGCTTTTATCCCAGGGACTGGCTCCGCCAGCAAGCGCTGGGTTTCCTAGAAGAAGAGGAGGCAATGTAACAAATACAATCCATGTCAAATAAACATGACCTGTACAAACCATTTTAAAAATAACAAGCATTCATTTTGCCTACATTCAGAGAAATAATGACAGACAAACACCTTAAAGCCAAATAATACCTGCAGAAAAAAGACGAGGCTGTGGTAAACTGGTACTTATCTCCTTTTAGATCCCTCACCTGCTGTGTGTGCTTCTGTAGCACTCAGTAACAGATAATTCAGCTGTCCTCAAATTTCTTAACTTTTGGTTAAACTACTGCCAAGGTGCTATATTTTTTCAATATACTTAAAAGCACATTAAAGAATACCACAATGAAAACACCAAAGCATTTCCCATTCTACCTTAAATAGAAACTCCTGTAAGTGAAAAGCCAAAGGTATTAATCACTCACAGAAAGTGTTCAAGGTTTACTCTAACAAGAGTGGACTGGTTTATTAAGCTGAAAATTTGTACTGGAATCAGATCCAACATCAAAGACTTTAAAGTGCTACTCTGCTGCAACACTACAGGTGTGTTTTAAGGATGTTTTATATATTTACACATATACATGCATAAATAACACAGCTTTGGTGTGAGCACTTTCAGCCTAAATAGAACCATGTTTAAAGTCACCGTAACAGACAGAAGGAGACAGTTAAGTTGTTCTATAAGCAACAAACTTAGGAAAGACTGGTTTCCTACAATGACTTATATTCTTTGTTACTCAATTCTTCTGCTATAGCACCAATCCTACCACGGGCACAAGCTGTGACCACAGGTAAGAGCTGCCCACGTTCTGATCGTTCATCCTGCTAGTGCACTGAGCAGACAGACCAAGACCTGTACATCTTTCCCTCTCCTGTGCCAGCCTTCACAAGCCTTATGGGTACCATTCTACTCCTTACAAAAAAGAACTTGAGGCCAAAATAGGCAAAAGGACATTAGGCAGGGACAAGAAATCCTGCTGAAGCCTTATTTGCTCAGGTACTTTCCTATTTTTCTTCTAGCTTGCTTTTACTATGTACAGTTAAATTTTTCACCACCTTTCTGTGTTGGGTTTCACAAAGAAAAATTATCTGTTTCTACTGATGAAAAATGGCAACTTGTAGGTATAACAATCTGATTTATTACTTCGGTTTTATAGAATATTTATTCCATATGCCTACAATAATAATAATCATAAAATCAAAAAATGGTCTGGGTTGGAAGGGTCCTAAAATATCATATAGTTCCAAACCCCTGTGATGGGCAGGGACACCTTCCACTAGACCAGATTGCACAGGGGTCCATCCAACCTGGCCTTAAGCACTTCCAGGGATGGGGCACCACAGCTTCTCTGGGCAACCCATTCCAATGCCTCACCACCCTCACAGCACAGAATTTCTTCCTAACATCTAATCTAAACCATCTTTCAGTTTGAAGGCATTCTTCCTTGTCCTGTCAGTACATGCCCTTGTAAATACTCTCTTCTCCAATACAATAAGTCTCTCTTTAATACAAGCACAAAACAGACAGATTACTTCTCTTTGGCTTCATAAATTCTTTGAACATAACTGGGCTGTTACATTACCATTTTGTAGAAATAAATGTACACAGCATTTAAGCGATATGCCTGTCTCGATGCAGTTAAACAACACCTCACATTACAAAAACTAATCAATATATAAAGTGAAGTCACAGTAATTAATGCCAAAATCCAATTACTCATCTCTGAATTGTCAGGGTCCTACAAATCATAATATTGACGTTATTACTATGTACATATGCAAACCTAAAAATAAATATATCTGGTCTACTTCCTTGTTTTGCTTACTTATCTTCATAGACATTAGCTGCCAATGCCACTCATACACCTTGCTGGAAGGCCATCCAAGTTTCTTTGAGCTTTCTACATTCACTTCTATGAGCATATTTTAAATAATACTCAAAAATTTATAACTTACTCATTCGTATGCTGCTGGCTATTTACTTGTACTATCTACTAATGATGTAGAAAAGCAGTTATAACAATTTCTGATAGTTTATGTTCAGTGGTATGAAAAGTCAGTAAGAAACTATAGATTATCCCTGTAAATGCATAAAACAGTCTCAGTTTCTTTCGGCAAGTTGTCAGTATGAGTGCTGCCACAGGTAAATGGGACAATTTGGATTTCCACCTATGAAGGACCATATACTTATCGACAGTTCCGCATGAGGAAAGTGTCTTAGGTCAAACACAAATTAATGCAGCAAGTTCAAATCAAAATTTAAAAGTAAGGAACTTAAGGAAAAGACCAATTTTTAAACTTCTTCACAGCTGCTATCATTTGGACTTTGCCAGATATGCTTGTAGGCAAATTGTGGCTTTGGTTCTGATGGGCACGCTAGAGGCTTTTTTTTTTTTAATATTAAAAATAACACATTTTAATAGCTGGGCTGATCTCAGCAGTCCCTTGCTCCCCCCCAGTCCCTCTGGTCCCCAGACTGCCTCCCTAGTTATGCCAGTATGCTGACTGTAACAATACTAGGCAGCCAATCCTGGCTTAAAATAACCCAGAATCAGCAGTTCTCTGGCAGTAGCCTCAGCACTTCTACCTGCCAGCATAACTGAGGGAGCAATGCCTGGCTGCAAGCTGCACATTGTGCCACTAAAAACCATTTGTCAGGAAACAAAGAGAGAGCCCGTGTATGAGAATAACAGTTCTTTTAATCAAGACACCCATAATACTGAAGGGGCTATTCCACTGCTAGTGTCATCCCTTTCAGAGAGACCCTTTATGCCCCCACATTACATGGGTGTGGTCATCATGCTATAAAACCCCACAGAAAAGGAGAGTGCAAAGAAAAGCACAGCCACACTAGTACTGAGGCTACTCTGAACCCACGCAGGCCCCTTGGGGAACATTAATATTATATGAAAAATCCTTTAAGCAAGCACATCTTTTTCTCCTGCGCTGTGCATGGAGCTCCCTCACTACTGGCATAATTGAAGCTGTTTCCAAACAGAAATGAGGAGGAATATTTGCAAGAAGTCTGTGAGGGAATTGGTTGACACTCATCTTCCACACCTGCCAGGCTCTGACACAGCAGAGAGCAAGCACCAGGCTAAAATTCTCCAATACAGACAAAATGCTTTGTGCAAAAGCTGAGAAGCATCTTTGCTTCAAAAAAGGTATCTTTTTAAAACACTATAACAAAGACAAGTCTGTTAGACTACGAAAAACTCAGGAGAGATGCCATTTATTAAAAAAAGTGTAATGTTTGTACTTAAATACATCAACACCACCTCCTAAATTCTGAGAGTAACTAAGGTTTTTGTCCTGCAGTCATGAAGACATTTATAATAATATCTTAAACACATTTTGGGGGAAACCATGGAAAAGGAACAGAAAGGGAGAAATTAATCAAAAAGTTACGTTTTAAGGTTTAAGCATATAAAATGCTTAGACGACTAGGCCCAGTTCTAAGGTGATTATAGAGACTTGATTTTGCACATTTTACAGTAAGATGGACAGTTACAGACATGCAGATACTAAAATAAATTTGATTTGCCATAAAAATTGGAGAAATAAGTAACATTTGAGAGAAAAAATTGTGAGTATACAGGGCAACACTATGCATCAGGTCAGGAAACGGAACTGCCTTGAGATTTTAATTTTTTAAGTGTACATTACCAATTTAAAAATAAAACCCAGAAAAACCACACACACCAAAACAAAAAAGAAATACCTATCACCCTGTAAATCACCCACAAGAGAATCATGAGATGTGAAGCAAACAAGGAAATGTTTAACTACATATTATTTTTATTTTGTAACTTCATACTACTTTTCCCAGAGGATGGCTACTGAATGAAGAAAGTCTCTCAAACACATTCAAATAAATAAATCTCTTCTAATTAAAATTTTAGATTCTCACCTTTTTAAACTAATCAGGACAATCAAGCATATGCAATACCTGACTTTTCCATATCTTTTTAGGCAAAGTCTTTCTAACACTTTTTTAGCTGAGGAAATGAGTTTTATGCAATCTGTTACTTCTTCCTTTCTCCCCAAAACTGCCTTTGAACCCCTTGTCCAATTTCACATGTTCTGTACATTTTGTAAGCTGTCAGTGGCTAAGACTAACCAAGCTCAGTACTACTAAAGAGGAAGACATGAACTCCAATACTACTACTGCTGCTTGGCCAGTTTATTCCAATGAAGTATATACTAACCTTGTCCAGCAAAAATCCCTGCTAATAAGAACAGAAAGAGCTGGAACACTCATATATAAACATGCTAAAAAGGATAAAGGATAAATCTGAGAAAACTGAGGTTTGCAGTTCTGCTGCTCACAATAAATGTTTTTACAATAGAACAGTTAATTTTGTATTCTTGAGAATAGAAATTCCCATCAAGTAAGTGTTCCAGAACAGTAATTTATAGTGGTTTTTATTACCTCTCCTCTAGCATATTTAAGTAAGTTTCACAGAAGAGATTTCAGGACATATTTTGAGCTCTAACGCTTTTAATGAAGTGTCCCATGCTGCCGTAGGCAGTTATTTCTATTTATCATACTCTGCAATGTTTTTAGATTGAGATCTCTTCTCGATTCCATATTTACTCCACTTTTTCCAATTCCAAGTAATATCATAATTTCCATTGACTAAAATAAATTAACAAATCCAAAAGGAAGATATATGCCAGTCAGTACTTCAAAAAAATAAATCAAAAAATCTTTCATTCACAACTGATTATGCCTCCCCTCCCAATTTTATCTTTTTTATTTTTAATTAAGTAGTTAGAAAATACAGAAGTGTTGAAAGTGCTTTGACAAGCAGACGCTAAGCTTTCCTGATTATCACAGGTGGCCTGAAGCAGAGTGACAGATGATACGGATGGGACAGATGGTGTAGCTGACATTCTGCATAGCTATTCTTCTATGAAGACATTAAACTGAAAATTAATTGTACCTGAGGGGGAAGAAGCTCTCAACCTCTTTTTACAGTAACTTGTGAGGACAAGAAGCCTCAGGAAGAGAGAGAGCACTGGGATCTTTAGAAGAGACCAACTGAGCAGGAGGGGGAGGGTTTTTGAAATTGCCAAGAGTAAGAGAAGCCACACAAACAGGAGAGCTAGATCTGCAGGGGAGTGTGTTTCACACTGAGTTTTCACTTGGTCATCCTGCTTTCAGTGAAAGAGAAAAAGAAGTTACTGAAAAGCAGATATAACCATCAGGATTCTCCTTGTTCTTACACACAGAACAAGACAGAGCACTTCTTTAAGGAAGTGAACTGAACACCCTGGAAGATGCTTCTGTACAGACATACAAGAAAATCAACTGCTAGTGCACATGGAGATATGAACAAGCTAGAAAGGAGGAATCCGTTAGAAATATACTATTTTAATCACTCTCAGTCTTGCAGAAGTGTTTACAAAAGCCTCAAGCTGCCAAGGCCTCAGTCAAAACAATTGAAAAAAGATTTCTGTACGCTACATTTTCGAAAAACAAAAAGCTACTTCAGAAGTCGTTTGCTATCAACAGACTAAGGCAGGACCAAACAAATAACTACAAATATAGTGGCAAAATACAAAAGTGGCAAATAACTACAATCAGAAGACTCTCCTATGCAAGTATTTGCAAAAACACCCAAACATTATTTCTTACACAGCAGAGCCACTGCAGCTAAACTGTAATCTCTAAAGCTTCCCTGTCTGACAGAGACCACTCCAGTACTGAAGGAAGAAATTTCTGCATGGGGTTAGACAATTTTTAAAGCTTCTTCATTGCTTTTTAGAAAGGAGTACTATTCTTTGCCTGGAAAAGTAGCTGCAATTCTGTTCCCCATACTATGGCAATAGTTAATCACCACAAATTCTACACTGCTCGCAAAGAGATGTGGCTAAAAGAAAGTTAAGAACAAATCAATATCTATCACCACTAAAATACATGAACTTCAAAGCTACTGTACGAAAGCCACTAGAATTTAAGAAAAGCTTGCTTGCAAAGTCAGCACCAAGTCACTTGAAGAAATCCAACCTCCTTATCTCCAGCCAAATTTGCTTTGCTTAGTAATTCAGCTACCTGCATGTTCATCTTCCTGACACCCCAGTTTTCTTCTTACATATTCAATATTACTGCTATACAGTTACCTTCAGTAAGTAAAAAATACTGCATATTAATCCACATATTAAATACAGCGGTCTTTAATGAGCGTTACAATTGAAGGAATACACTTTTTGACAGAATGGTCTTCTGCTCTACACTGTCCTTTAATACCAGCTGTGAAATCAACTCATGAACTTCGTAAAAAACCATTAGAACCACAGGAGCTTAGAGAAATCCCAACACCTTACAAGGCCTGAATATTTTAAGCTGATAAATGAATGGCCACTGGGGAAAGAAAAAAAAAAAAGTTGTGCTGCCTTTCCACTTCAGCCTATTATGCACTTTCACTTTTGCCTGTATAGCCGTCTCTTGACCTCATGGTCCAATATAACATGTAGCCAATCTGGAAGAAAAGAAAAGAAAGAAAAACAAAGCCATGTAAGAGAGAAGACTCCCTGATGCAGTTCACCACATGTCCAGCAAACAGCTGTGCCAACAAAAAGCAGGGTACAAACACATGCTGTCAGAATGATGGAAGAACAGACTGCTCCTTTCGGTGGAAGGGATGGTTTAAAGAGTTGAGACTGCAGGGTTAATCACAGCAAGATACTAGCGTAACAGATTACTATTCTGTAACCAACCTAAAAAGGAAATGCAGAGGCTACCTCCTCATTCCAAAGGAAGAAGCTTAACTACCAACAGGGCTAATTTCAGTAACAGATGGTAAACTGCTAAATTAAAGTCTTGATCCATCTATAAAAGTCTTAAACACCAAAAACTCTGCATATATTCTTACTTACAAACAGTTATCTAAGAATCTTTTATAGCGTTAAGACTACAGAAAAGCATCCTTATGGCTACTTTATGCTAGTACCTTAAAAAGAAAGATAACATCATTAAGCCTTTCAGAGGTTGACATACTTGTGATAAAATTATTCTGAAAATTCAAAACAGAAAACATTAATAATGGCCTCTTACATAAAGAGAAAACACTGCACGTCTTAAAGCTGCTAAGTATTTAAAATGGCACAATGCCACATTTTTACACAAAGTCTCAAGGGAATGAATCTTTCCTCATATTTTCAGCAGCACATTTACCAGCTCAATTCACTATGTAATAGTCAAGAAATTTTCCTTCAGCATCACCTACTAAAATGGAGGTTACACTCCTACAACTTGGTCAGGCTGAGGCCAGATATAAGCCCTCTCTAATCTACTACAGATAGTGAAAAAATGAAGAGAGTATCCACCCTTATTTGTAGGTTGAACTAACCGTAGGTGGCTTTATTCTGTCTGAACAGATCAGGGAAGATGGATGATGGATGAGTATCTTTGTTTTAATAGGACCTAATCTACAACAGGAACTACAGCTCAAGTACCAGTGTTTATTGCTGTCCCCTTTCCAGAAATCACCACCCTGCAAATCTACTGAGAAAGTAAACCCTGTCAGCATTCTCAATGCAACTCAGAAAACATGAGCTGGGTTATCTTAACTAGATCTTTAACCTGAAAAATGCTGACTGGTTACGTACAAACTACTGCCATCCAGCAGAGGACAATAACTTCCAACAGAAACCAAGGAACAGTTGGCATTGGCCGTGGGTAAAAACATCTTCCATCAGTACAAATGAACAAAATCTACACATCTCTTGACACATTTCTTCCACGAGTGCTACAAGCAAAGGTCTCCAAACAGCTGGCTACAAAACAAAACAAATTTCTGGTAACCTTGACCATTTAAAAAAGGAACAACAGGATGCAACACTGTATGAATAGTCCCAAAATGGCCTAAAATAAAAGTTACTGGTAAAATGGAAAAGGCATCCGGATTGAAAGAAATCCGAATCAGCTTACCTCACTTTTTTTGGCCATAAAACTTGTACTTGGCATGATCTAATTAAACTGCATAACCATCCGAGCACATGTACAGGGTGTACATGTCAAGGTGTTGGCAACAAGGAGGCTTCCAGGGTTGACCTCTGAGGGGAGAGGTCAGGAGCTACACCATGCCAGACAGAGCCAGCTCCAACAAACCTGCCACAGGACACGGCTGAATCCACTAGCCAAGCTGGTGGCACACCTGGGAAAATGTATTTAAGAAAGGACAGAAAACATCATGCAGAGAGAAGAGCAAGCAGTTAAAAAAAAAAAAAGGTGTGAGCAAAACTAGTGTGAACACGAAGGCCAGAGAAGGAAGGTAAGAAAGAGAACCAAGCACCAGAGCAGAGACTGCCTGTAGCCCATGAAGGACCAGACTGGAACAGATACCCACACATGTGACCCACAGGTCACATGAAAAGCATCACAAGGAAGAAAGAACAGAGAGGAGCTGTTGTGGACTGACCACAAACCCCCATCCCCCCGCATCCATAAGGGACAGGGGAGTTGGGAAGTCAGAAATGAAGGAGTAAAGCTGAGTATTGGAAAAGGGGTGCAAAGGTGTTATTTTAATTTTGTCCTTGTTTCTCATCATCCAATTCTATCTTCCTTGGAAGCAAATTAATTAATTTTCCCCAAGTTGAGTCTGTTTTGCCATGATGGTAATCAGTAAATTATGTCCCTGTCTTTGTTTTGACCCATGAGCTTTTCCGTCTTATTTTCTCCCCCTGCCTGGTTGAGGGGGATAGAGAGTGTCACTGAGTGGGCATCTGGCCAAGGTCAACCCACCACACCATAAACCACCCGGTAACTTTTAATCTGGGATGTGCTTGAACTGCTGTATCCAGAACCACTTTTAGAGAAGATGTCGTAGACAGCTTCAGGCTCTGCAAATGATATTACAAATTAAGAGTTTTTGAGAAAGAGATGACAGAGTTCAAATGAAAACCACTAGCTCCATTTTCTGCTACACTTGAAATGATAACACTTATCACTTGGAGGGTACCACATATAACGATTTATGTGGGAGAATATGTGATGAGGAAAAAGAGAGATGTTTCAGTTTAACTGATTGCTCATCAATCACGTCAATATTTGCTTCCTAGGGGAAATCAGACATTTCCTGCCAAATTCTCCAGGAAGATTTCTAAACAGATGAAAAGACACCACCAGTAGCAAAAAGAGATTTTTTTTTTAAATTAAAAAAAAAAAAATCTAAGTTGCACAAATTTTTAGTCACTGAGAGTGGAAGTCCTTTGTTTCATTCTTCATTGGCTTCAGCTGCTGAGTTTACAATTGAGTCACATTGCTTTTCTCCCCACCATTTCAGTTCTTGATCCTTCTTGATCAACTTCACTCACACCTGTAACTACCTCCACCACTTCCCTTCTTCAAAAAATGCACAGGTTTGCCCAAATGGGAAGCTCTAACTCCTCAGCAGCAGTGCTTATTTGTACAGTCACCCTTCCATACACACCCATCATCAGCCCAGGCGTTTACAAAGTCAAGTAACAGATGAGATCACAAAACTGTTTTGGTTAAAGAAATAACCTTTATCGCAGAGTTCTGAGCCAAATAGTTTCCTCAGTCTAAGTTCACCTCATCAGCATAACAACTTTTGTGCCAGCACAGTCCAAGCTACATCTGTTCATACAGTAAGGCTTTTCAACATGAATCAGAATCATAGAACGGTCTGGGTTGGAAGGGAACTTAAAGATCATCTAGTCCAATTCCCCACTCATGGGCAGGGACACCTTCCACTAGACCATATTGCTCAGGGCTCCATCCAACCTGGCCTTGAATACTTCCAGGGATGAGGCATCCACCACTTCACTGGACAACCTGTTCCACTGCCTCGCCACCATCACAGTAAAGAATTTCTTCTTAACATCTAATCTAAACCTACTCTCTTTCAGTTTGAAGCCATTCCCCCTTGTCCTATCCCTATATGCCCTTGTAAAAAGTCCTCCTCTGGTTCTTTTGTAGGCCCACTTTAGGTACTGGAAAGCTGCTAGATCAACGAACCACTGACTAAGAGAACCTACAGTTAATCTAACTTCACTAGGTGGTAACTTCTCCATCTTGTGCCAGGTCTCTGCAAAAAACCAGAAGTACAGCAACCAACTCTGGCATTTCAATTCAGACTACACACAGTATACACTTGCTTCATATTTTTATTCTAAATGTAGGAAAACCTCACCAGCTACCAGTGCCATTATCTCCCAACTACATCCAATAGTCCAGATTAATTTTGGGGTGTGAAATCGAAACTAAAAGCTTTAGCTGCATAGGGCTAAACTTAAAGCAATATATTGGCACATGGACAAGTTATAACTACTTGCCAAATGACAATTCTTTCCTGTTCTGTCACAGTGCGATAAGGGGGAAGATCACATTGATCTCCTGCACCAAGAAGTGACAAATTGCACATAAGAAGGTAAAAAAGCATGCATGCTTTTGCTTTGATTTTTGAGGGGGAGGCAGTAGGAGAAAGTGAAACTTATCAGTCAAAACTTGTCTTCTACATATAGCGATAAACTGCCTCAGAAAACTACAGAGACTTAATTCAAAACTTAGTATAACATTACATTACATTTTGGCACAAATTCTTCCAAGGTCTATCAATTCATTAGCTACAATTATGTAAAGATCTGGCTGTAACCAGCATTACCGAAATAAATTGGTTACCTAAGCAGATGTCAGATTGTCAGAGAGATTTCAGAATGTTTACATTAAAATTTTATCACTGCAAAATAACTTCATTGAAGAAAATCTTCTGAAAATAACATCTACCTTTTAGCAAAAAAAAAGAAAGAATTAGCAGCAAAGCCCATCAGACTGTAAAGCAAAGGTCAGACATCATAAATAGAAGGCTGCACTTGTGGTTCCCAATAGCTGGCCTCCACATGAATTCTATTCCTTGCCATATAATCCCCAAGTGTCAGCATTCCACATGCCTCCGCTTCCTGAACTCATTACTGGGCTAATGTCTCCTGTACATTAATGCTTCTACCACCCTGCAGGTTCCCAGACCCTACTACCAGCCCCGACTGTATCTAGCATCCCCTCCCCGCAAAAAAGTAAGAAAATCTTAACTAGTACTCAATCTATGGACAATTGTCAGCAAATTGAAACTACAGGTGTGCTAAGCAAGCACCGTGAGCTCTGGATTGCTCACAATCTTCCCTCACAGACCTCTGGCTCTCCAGCTCCCATCCCCACACAATGTTAACCAGTGCAAAGCCACCTGCAGTGAGATGAAAACAAGTGTACTCCAGGTAACTGTGCCTTCCCACAAGAAAAAAAAATAATAATCCAGAATCTAGCCACTCTTGGAAGAAGACTTTGTGGCCAAACAGTAACATGAAGGGGAGCATTTTAAGGTCAGCATCACTCTCCCCTGAGAATGACCTCATTCTTGAATTTTCCACAACAGATTACATGATTTTGGAACTGTGAATCTGAGATCCTATGCAAATTCCTAGAGGATTATCTATGCACTAGCACAGATCAAGCTTTTCATGGTGCACCTCCAGCTATAGTAAAGCGAGGCATAACTAAATTCACTAAGCTAACAGTGTAAACCATTCCTGCACTTATACTCATGGAGCACATGTGCATTGGAGGTTTGCATTAATGCACAGTGTAGAGTCAATTATCAAAGTGTGGTTAAAACAAACAATAATTCATACAGAGCTTCTGTCCAAATGCCATCTGTCCTGGGTTGGTGTGGCAAGGTTCTGGTAGTGGCAGGGGGTGGGGGGGTTTCTGTGAGAAGCTGCTAGAAGCCTCTTCTATGTCCAACAGAGCCAATGCCAGCCAGCTGCAAGATGGACCTGCCGCTGGCCAAGGCTGTGCCCACCAGCAGTGGTGGCAGCACCTCTGCAGTAACATAAAAACAACCACCTAGGCAGGAGCAGCCAAAGAGAGGAGTGAATATGTGAGAGCAACAACTCTGCAGACACCAAGGTCAGTGTAGAAGTTGAGGGAGGAGGTGCTCCAGGTGCTGGAGCAGAGATTCCCCTGCAGCCCATGAGGAAGACCATAGTGAGGCAGGCTGCCCCCCTGCAGCCCACGGAGGACCCCCTGCCAGAGCAGGTGGATGTGCCCAAAGGAGACTGCGACCCCATTGGACACCTGCAGTGGAGCACATTCCTGGCAGGACCTGTGGAGAGAGGAATCCATGTTGGAGCAGGTTTGCTGGTAGGACTTGTGACCCAGTGGAGGACCCATACTGAAGCAGCCTGTTCCTAAAGGACTGCATCCTGTGGAAAGGATCCACACTGGAGGAGTTCATGAAGAACTGTAGCCCATGGGAAGGACTCATGTTGAAGAAGTTCATGGAGGGACCCCATCCTGAAGCAGGGAGTCCTGCCCCTGAGGAGGAAGGAGCAACAGAGACAATATATGAATTGAGCATAACCCCCATTTCCCATCCCCCTCACAGTGGAGGGGGAGAGGAAAATGAGGAATTAAGTTGACCCCAGGAAGAAGAATGGGCTGGGGAAGGTGTTTTAGATTTAGGTTTTATTTCTCATTACCCTATTCAAATTTGATTGGTAATAAATGATATTAACTCCCCCACGTCTGTTTTGCCCATGACTGTAATGGGCGAGTGATCCCTCCCTGTGCTTCTCTTGACCCAGTAGCCTTTGGTTGTATTTTCTCTTCCCTGCTCAGCCGAGCAGGGCTATAACAGAATGGCTTTGGTGGGCACCTGGTGTCCAGCCAGGGTCAACCCACCACACCATCTATGGCAAAATTTGCCACTTGCTTCTCACTATTAATCCACCAGTCACATGTAACTACGAAAACGTGGTTTTGTTCTGTACTATTACACACAACAAATTTTGATGATACTCTGAAAGCCCTCTAAACATAACAGACAAATACAGTATAAAACAATTGCACGCAAAGCGGTAAAAATCCATTAGCATCAGTACTTAAAAACCCTGGTGTACTATAAGTTTGTGCCTCAAAGTTGCTCAAGTATTATACAAGATGGTCCAAGCATCATTATTGCCTCTAGCTGGATTATTTGCTTGGTTTTTCCTCAGTTTTTATTCTACAGTGTCTACTAAAAGCTTCTTTAAGGAAAGGGCTGTAAAAAGCTATCAGTGTCCTCTTTAGGATCTGTTATTAAGACTCCACATTTTCTTTTTATAACTGGTACCTTGACCTGACTTGAAAGTTTTCTTATCCTCTGGACCTGAGCCTTCTTCTCAGCCTCCCTCCCACATCTGCACAAAGGATCTGTCCTGCCAAGCTTCAGGCTTCCAATACCTGCCTAAATACCCTCCCACTATCACAGCCGACGTATGCCATACTAGTCACCTGGCAAGAAGTTTCAATGAGAGTTGCAAAACAGCGTATGTATTATCTTCCCACATTCCTACATTTGTTGCGGGGGGCAGAGGAAAGGTGGCTTTAAGAAGAACAGTACAAAACTACCTCCTAAAATTCCAAAAATTTTCACTCTTCTATCAAATTTGAAGTTGCCCACAAGATTCAAACAGCATACAAGATGCAAAAAGACATCACAAAGACCAGGCTTCTCTGACAAACGTCAAGGAACAGCACTGTCCAAAAGTAATGTTTCCTGTGCCTAATCACCAACCAAAAAAACAGAAAGTATCACAAAAAGGTATTAAGTTTACCTCAAGTCTTTTTTATTTATTTTTTTATTCAAGAAATAAAAAAAAAAGTGGTCAGAAACGTCAGTTATCAAAAAGCAGCGGTGATTTAAATTTTCATGCGGAGATAGAAGTACATGCCTCAGAAGCCCACAGCTTTCAAGACAAAGTAAGAAACTTCAAGTTGGCTGCCAGTAATACTTTTTAAGAACTTCTAGAAAGTTTCAGTTGCGGCCTAAATACCTGATTTATATTTTAAAAAACCCCAAATTTATAAAGCTGATTATACTGAGCTCTAATATAGAATGCTGTAGGTGCCTATTGCCACACACACTGAGAGAATCTCCATAAAACTTCCCAGAAATTTTACATTTTGAGGTAGCATTTTGTAACTAGCAGTCCAAGTGTTCCCAGAGTCCCAAAAAGTACTGCAAGCAGGAGTTCACTGGCAGCCATATGGAAATAGCTTCTCACAGTAAATAGCAAGGAACAAGTATCTCAGACAACACCACACTATCATGCAGGGAAGGAAATCCAAGCCTCTGTAATTTAACACTGATAAATTTATTAACAAGAAAAAAATCTGAAGGAGTCTCAGATAGTCATTCAGATGGTTACTTTGTGATAGGAGCAGCTGCAGTGATTGTAACACAAAGGCTACCAACAACTGGCTATACAGTCAACACATAGACCTGGACATGAAATCATGAATTATGAGATTGCTGCAGCGAAGAAAACAGCAGGAAAAAAAAATTAAAAGATTATATGAGGCAGCATTGCCCATCCCATTCAGATATACTGACTGCACTTGACACAGCAGCGAGATGGATTGAATGTCAGCCAAGGAAAAAACTCAGACACAATTCAACTCCTTACTCAACTGGAGGTACGTGACTTTGCAACATGGGAAAGAATTGATGTAATAAGTGCTTGAAAGTAAAAAACACTGAGCTTATTTACTGTCTGTTGCAAAGGCTCACCTTTAAATACTGGAAATAGTCACTTCGGGGAAAAAAGTTTACAGCATCAAAACCACATATCTATGTAAATGTGCCATACCACTTTTATTTTATATTAATAGATTTTTTTGGCAAGGTGATTCTCATAAGACTCCTGGTTTTGAACTACTGAAGAAAACAAAAATACCTCTACTCTATTCACAAGATAGGTTTTCCAATTCTGGTTATATCTCTGGAGATTCAAAACTACATCAACGTTTTCTACTCACCACTTGTGATGTGCTAACACTGTCATAACTCTAAAGCAAGTCATCTCTTGAGCTAACAGGTCATTCCCCCCCACACTTTATTAAAGTCTGTGTTTCTAAGTAATCTGAGGACAGTAGATCAGGAATAATTCTGTATCTTCTGCAACAACTGCTTTGCAACATCCATTCTGTCACCTCTTCACTGAATTTGATGAAAGTATGGGAAATATAAATAAAGTTCTTGCAGAGACAAGGAAAGCTACTGCTCTCCTACTGGGATAGATGACAGGCTGCGCATAGCAAAGACGCAGGCTGAGGAGTATAGGGCTGCTAGTCAACCTGAGAGCCAGGCCATCTGCCAGCAGTCGGTCTAGACAAGGAACGCCAACTGCATTTGGAGCAGCCAGCTAGACCCTACTGTCCAAATATGCTCTATCCCCAGTCAGCCATCCACAGTCTCCCTTGGATGACAACACAAAGGGTGCATGTGGAGCAAAGGGAGATGGTCTTTTCCTAACAGTAACCTAAGCCATTTATTTATCATAAAATTTATTACTGTGCATAACAAAAACATCTAATTTTCTTTACTAGAGCCATTTTACCTTTCTACAGCTCTTTCCTATTTTGCTCTCTTCCATTTCCCTTCCCAATCTTTCCAGTTCTCACTAACAACCGAATTCAATCCCCCCCTCCCTTTAAGGTACAAGGAATAGGAAATTTAACACTAACATCAAAATTGACACGATAAGAAAGGTCAAAACAATTCTCACTCAAGACTCCTGATGTCTCAAGCAGGTGTATTTCTGTGTCTGCACCTCTGCAGCTGTGATATTTCAAAATATGACTTTGCACATTTTTGAGGCTGTAGTAACTAGTCAGATTCAAGTCCTGGACCATATGCACCTCTGGCAATCCAATGCATACACAGTGAAGGAGCTGTAGAGCTGGTCATCTAACACAACCGATCCAAGATTTAAGAGCTCTAGATTGGCTGCAGACAATTGATAATGCATGCATGGAAATACTCAAGCCACCATTGAGACCACCCTGTAATAGATAATAATCAAAAAAAAATGTCTAAGGGGGATCCTCCATAGAAAATCTGAAGTTTCTAGGTCTCTCTTTTGCCCTCCAACTTTCCTCTCCAGGAGGAAAAGAAACATTCCCACACCATCACACATCTTTTAAGTGAGTTGTGTAAATTGTGCCAGGTTGTTTTCTAGAAAAGCATGAAAGAAACAAAAGTGCCAAGAATGAAATTTATGCACCAGCTTACAAACTGGTGCACTTCTGTATTCCGAGGAATTGTCAAGAGCAATCAAAAAAATCTAATACAGACACCAGCCTCGTGACTGAGCTCTTACTGCAACTCTGTGATAAATACCAGTTCCACGGAATTACAAATCAGTGCTCCCTCTCACACCTGAAATACATTCAGCTTAGCATTCTGTACACTCAAGCAGCTGGATGAGCACCAAATTCAATCTGTAAGGTTTGTCTTCTTTACTTTTACTGCTTACAATTCTGAGCAGTAATCATGGTTTAGTCTGTTTCACACCAGAGGAACACTACTTCTGCCTTATTTTACCTCATCTTCTCTATCACCTACTTGACAATTTGACTTTTTAGAGACAATATAGGGGTTTTTTTCATCCACTATTTAACATATTCTACATTTATGTTTTACAATGGTTGCCAACGTTGCGTGCTCAACCAGGAGAGCTTCACAGTGCTACAAATGAACATCCGTTCATTTCAATAGGTGAGGAGGATGCTGTCGTTTCCTGCAAGGGCAAAGGAACCTTACTGGAATCACTAAATAACTTTTGTAGAGAATGATCACCCATTTGAGGGCTTCAATTCACATCACTGCAAATTGAACAGGAGACAGCAGCCCAGCACGATCAGCCACGCTAGCTACAGGACCGAGCTGTCTTTGGATAGCTTGCCATGCAGCTACCTGTATCCCCACTGAGTGACTCCAAATCATTCCAGTCTTGAGCTGAAACTGAATTCGGAGGGTCAGCTGGAAGTGCCCCAAAGCTGAGAACCCTTACAAAGCTCGGTAAATCAAATCCGAAACACGACATTGAACCACCAGCGCGGCACGTTAACACCGCACGGGCCGACAGCTCCGAACGCACGCCGTACTGACCGGGCTGACCCAGCGTGCAGCGGTGCGGATGTCCTGACTTACACACAGTTTAAGCCCAGGTTTAACTACTCGCTGCGGCTTGTCCCTCAGCGCACAGGAGGAGGAACCTGAGCGCAGCGCCGCCGCCCTGCCCCGGCCCGAGCACGGCGGGAGCTGTGCCGGCGACCGGGGCTGGGCGGGGGCCGCCACTGAGGAACCGCAGGGAGGCAGAGGAGGGCGGGCGGGTGCTCCCAGTGCCTTTCGAGCCCCGGGCCCCCCGCTCGGCAGCGCCGGGGCCGCGGGGCGGGCACTGCCCGCGATGGGCGCGGGCCCGCCAGGAGCGCCCGCCCGTTCCCGCCGCCCGCGCGCGACACAGCGGTCGGGAGCCCCTGCAGCAGCGAGAGGAGCGGCGGGGGGAGCGGGCGCGGCGGCGGCGGGTCGCCTCTCGCCCGGCAGGGGCAGGAGGAGGCCGGGGAGGCGGCCCTGCCCCGGCGCGGCCCGGCTCCCGGACACCG
>NW_020897714.1:11940216-11997188 GCF_003984885.1 Neopelma chrysocephalum
GGCGCTGCCCGCCGCGCGGGACCCCAGCCCGGCGCGCCCGGAGCCCGCGGCGGGGAGGGGCGGAGCGCGGCGGCAGCGCGGGTGGGCGGCGGTACCTTGATGATCCTGCGGGGCAACCCGGCCATCTTGTCTCGTCGGTGCAGGCTCGGGGCGCGCCTCCGCTCGGCGCGCGCGCACGGCCGGAAAGACCCGCGCCGCGCTTCCGCTGGCACCGCCCTGCGCGCGGGACGCCGGGAAGTGTAGGACAGTGGGATTCGCGTGTGGCAGCATCGCCCGGCACGGAGCGAGGGAAACCCGCATCAGCCGATCCGCGCGCTGTCGGCGGGAAACCTCTGCCCTTCCTTCCCCTTTAGGTTCTGTCACTGTCGCCAAACACGTCACAAAGATATCTTAGAACATCAGTACAAGAAAGATAACGAGCTAGTGGGGAGGGTCCAGCAGAGGCCACAGAGATGATGAGGGGTCTGGAGCATCTCTCTTATGAGGAAAGACTGCGTGATCTGGGCCTGTTTAATCGAGAGAAGAGAAGACTGAAAGGGGAACTCATCAATACATACAAATATCTCAAAAACGGGTGTCAAGAGGATGATGCCAGACTATTTTCAGTGGTGCCCAGAGACAGGACAAGGAGTGATGGCCATAAACTAAAACACAAGAAGTTTCACCTCAACACGAGGAAGAACTTCTTTACATTGAGGGCGGCAGTGCACTGGAACAGGCTGCCCAGGGAGGTCATGGAATTTCCCTCTCTGAAGACCTTCAAAACCCATCTGGATACATCCCTGTGTCACCTGCTCCAGGTGATCCTGCCTTGGTGGGGGTTGGACTGGATGATCTCCAGAGGTCTCTTCCAACCAACCCTAACAATTCTGTGATTCTGTGATACTTGTCTTAATAACACCTTGTTAGTGAACATCCTTCTTTTTCAGCAGAAATATAAATATTTTAGCCATTGGACTGTAGTTATCACACAGGCACAGGAGGACATTTCTACAGCTGCATAGTAGGGCTGTGCATCATTATTGGCAGGAAATAAAAGCACAGAAAGATGAACTAATCTCCCATTGGTTACTTAGCAGGCTAGGAGTACAGGAGTAGGACCCTGTGTACATATGATTCCCTGTCAAGTGTTTTCTCCTGGTTTAAAACAGGACTTGTTTTTAAAAAGGACATAATTTCTGTATACTCCGGTGAAATGTAAAGTTCTCTGCTAGCAGCAAATCTGGACTTTGTAATTGCTGAAACAACCACAGATAGTACAAACATGTTCTGCATCCTACCAATTAAGCATTTATATTATTATACAATGGTTATGAACCTGAAGCATGTGTCAGAAGAGTGATGTGCCTTCCCCTTTCACCCTACTGCTATCAAGGAAAGTCAGCAATTCCTTGTGAATTTTATGAAAGTAGGAAGACAAAAGGAAAAAAACCATTGCTGGTAGTCCCACTAGGAGAAAGACTCCATGACATCAATACTTTATTAGACATGAAAGAATCTTCACTGGGCCATACCCTCAAGAGAAAAGTAATTAGAAACAGTATTTTGTTACAGTGCTTGTTGAACCGCTTCTCTTTTTTGTTGTTTCTGCCTTCACCTCTTTTTTTTTCTTTTTTTTTTCCTTTTACACTTCTCCCAGAATACTGTGCATTAAAAGACTGGCATAAGTGGAAGAAAACGTGAGCCAAAAGCTGTTTTTAGGTTCAGTGTGAGTAAAATGCCACTCAGTTTCTTGAAAGTCTGTGAGAAGCACCAACAGAGTGGAGCACAGTTGGCTCAAGTACACGCTCATTCAGTGTCCCTTTTCTAGTGTTGTACACCAGGAACCTTGCTTCAGTTTGAAGACTTGCTGAAATTGAAGCAAGTCAATCTGGCTTATTATGTTTTGACATCTTTCGTTGCACAAGTGGCCTGTCACATCCTGGGAAAGTTGCAGTTTTCATTACACCTCTCCTTCTGGCTCCTCTTAGGAAAAGGCTTTTGAAGGCCACTTGCTCAGGAGGTGGCAGTAAACAAAAGCGTTGATTTCTGTTGTCATATCTACAAAGATTTAGGTTGTTCCCTAAGTCATTCCAGCTCCTACAAGGACTGCTGCAGAGATCCTTGAGTATCTGTATCAGTGCTGGAAAAGCCATCCAAACAGGCTCCTCCAGAATACTGGCTATAAACTTTGCTTCTTTGTGTTTCCTGTCTACCAAGGGATATCTTCCAGGAGAAGCTATAGTAAAAATTGTCCTTCTTTGGTAGCATTCTCAAATTCCCAAAGGAGACAACTTAATCCTCTGAATCAGAGCTGGAACAAGGCATGTAAGTGCCAGGAGAGGCTTTTCTCCTCAAGCTAGCCACACCCCATAGAATTCTTGAATCCTCCAGGTGCCTTACCAACCCAATGACCTTCCAGTGTCCACACCTGTCCTTCAGGATTTTCCACTCATCCATTACTGCCACCATAACTGTGTTCTGGACCACAGCCTGCATCGCTCTGTGTGCATATCCTCCATTTGGCACGTGTCTTGGAAGATTTCCTTGGAGAAGCACCACAGGTGATCCAGCTTAGCATGCTTTTGCTTTCTGCTTCCCTGGATAGATCAGTACTTCATCACTCCTGTTCTGGAGTGCAATGTTGTTATTAAAATGTATTTATTCTTCTCTGCCGGATTATTTATTTTGAGCAGTATGGTACAGGGATTCTTTAGCCACAGAGTTTTTAAAATGTACGATTAAACATGACAGTGCCACCAAAACCACCTAAAAATTGTAAAGTTTCTTGGAGGGCATGGGAGGGAGGACAGAGAGGAGAAAAGGAGAGAAGAAAAAGTAGATGCGAAAAAATAGATTTCCACAGTGCTACAAGTGTAGTTTGTCAAAACTTCCAGATTATTTCAGCAATCTCTTTTTTTTTGTTCATGTAAAATAAAGATTAGATGGAAAACATACTGCTGTCATCCCAAGTACTGTAATTATTGAAGTCATGCATCCTCATTTAGACAGCTGCCCTTCCTGACTCAACCTGGTATTTTTCTTTTGCTAGGCTGAAAGATTTAGATACTATGCATTGGTTTAAATTAAATTCAAATCTTTCCTTAGACTCATTGCCTGGAATCCTGTCTGATGCTCTTTTAGCACTGGTGATTGCTAACTGTTTGCTCCCTTAATATCCTGAAATAAATCCTGCACATCAGCCAGAATGTGAGCAAATCTGGAAGTGTCATATGCTGTATTTTCTCAGATATATGCTGACAAACAGTTCCAGGATATCAGACAGGGCTCTGGATGGTTGGTAAAGGCTTTGTTAGATACTATTTTGAAGACAGAGCTTTATGTCAAAGCACTGAGTGCACAAATAGACCATAATTGCTGTGACAGCCTAAACGGGGGCATCCACCCTCACCCTCCTATGAGCCTGGGTTGAGTCCTTCCTGAGCTGCACCTCAGCTGTGCCTGCCTGACTGTCTGGGGCTCCTGAACAAGCTTCAGACCTGGCCTGTTCCTGTGTCCTGCCTGATGATCCCTGGACCATTGACAGGCCCCGCTGCAGTAAACAAACTGTTCTGCTCACTGGCCTCTGGTGCAGTGGGGCTGCTCCTCATTGAAGTCACTGCTCGGCTCACCTTGGGGTGCCCTTGGCTTCTGGCTCACCCACCCTGAGGGAGCAGTGCTACTCTTGCTGCTCCCTGATGCTTTGCTTCGGAGTTCAGAATGCCTGAAGATGCAGGTTCTTTTTAGAAAATTTTATTGTTACACTACAGTGGCTGCTGGTTGGTTTTATAAAGCAACGTCTATATTTGCATTTCAGAGCAAATTTAGGTACAATGTTCAGTCAGACTGGTGTCACCTGTATCATAGAATCATAGAATCATAGAATAGGTAGGGTTGGAAGAGACCTCTAAGATCATCAAGTCCAACCCCTGATCCAACTCCAATTACTATATCATGGCACTAAGGGCCACGTCCAATCTCTTTTTAAAAACCTCCAGGGATGGTGAATCCACCACCTCTCTGGGTAGGTCGTTCCAATGCCTGATAACCCTCTCTGTAGTCCCCATTCAAATGAGAGTTCATTCCTACAGCCTAGGCCTGCCTCCACAGTGGTTATTGAGTGTGTAGTTTCATGTCAAGGTTACATCACTTTGTATTTACATTACTGCTAAAGAGGGCATCTGCCCTTCTCGTCTGCCACACACCACTGCTCCCTCAGCTCTCACCATGATCTCACCCAAGGTGAGCTGATCAAAAGCATGAATAGTTCCTGGATGAGCAGTGAGCTGCTGTGAACCACAGGCAGTCGCGCAGCTATGCAGGTGAAGCACAAGCAAATGTACAAGAACCCATACCTGAAGGGGTGAGAAAGGGGCTGTCTATAGTTCCCTGCATTAGGGATAGTGTGAAACCACATATTTGAGGTTAAGTTATACCAAACAGCTGAGTCAATCTGTTAAAAAGAGGTCTTCTTACTTCCCTTTCCCATCTCACTGGTTCCACCCTCCTTTCTTACGCACAGCATTTCCCCCACTGTTCTTTTGAGCTGATGCAATGCACTAACTTGGCTGAAAACCAGCCCTTCAGTCTGGTCTTCTGCTGTATCGGTGAAATGGTTTGGCTTACATCGGGTCTGGCAAGCACCAGTGACAACAAAAAGTAACACAAGTGGGAGTGAAATTGCCCTTTGTAGTACACGAGTTATTAACATAGCTTTGGATGCCTCTTAGCCTTTTGGAGAAGCTGCAGACAACACTGAGCTCCTGCCGTCTTTCCCTGCCTTATATTCCTGACTCCCTCCTGCCATTCATATGGATCTATTGGGGTACAGGAGTTTGTTTGGTTTGGGGTTTCTTTGGCTAATGTTACCTTTCTGACCAGCTCACTGGGGCATCGAAGCCGGCACAAGAGGAGCAGCAGGAAACAGAGTGAGAGGTGGTAGATGTAGGATTACCCCCTTCCACAGCAGTGACCTGTTCTGTTGGCTGAGCTGATCCTGTCCCACCACACCTCTGTGAAGCCCAGGATGGAGAGAACAATACTCCTCCCACAAATCCATAATCATCACATTGTTCTGGGATTACAGTGGTTCTGAGCATAGTTAGGCAACCAGCTTATTCACCAACAAAGTGCTCTATAATGCCACTGTAGGCAGGAAAGGTAAAGAAGTAATTGCATTTAGGCAATTAATACTCCCAGAACAATTCAATACAGCTGCTGACCATCTTCCTGTGACAGCTTTTGCTGTCATGGAGTTACTCACTTAATGGGTGCACCCAGGCCGACAGAGCCTGTGACTGACTTATCTCACTTCCTCCTCCTATCCCTCTTTGCAATCTTATAGAAGTCTTACTGCAATTACAACTCTATTTCAGACTCCAGATTCTTTATTTGTGCATAAAAGCATTTCTCTGTTTTTGTCAAGTATTGCAGCAAATCTGTTCTACAGCAAAAACCAGTATATGTGTATGAATGAATTCTCACAGTAATATCTAGATTTTATATTAAAAGCGTTCAGTAAACCCCAAAGTATTTTACAAGAGTTGCTATGATCTCTGTGTACAAATGGGGAAACTGAGGCACAGAAGTGCAGTGTTTTTCACTTAGCACTAATTTAAAGTGTCACTGGACAATTTCTGAGTTATCCTAAATGGCAAGGCTAAGTGAAACTGTACTAGACAAAAAAACCCCACCCACTAGTTATATGTTTTACCAACTTAGAACATCAAAATGGGATGCTGTGATTAGGCGCCTTCACTGTGGCAAATAACTTTACATTAAGTGGCTGCTTGAATAGACACATAAAATTTAATTGAACTATGGTAATCAACAGAAACATAAATTATTTAGGCTGCAGATGACTGCTCAGTTATTTACAGTTGCAGCTTCACTCCTTACCAGTAACAAGATGGACAAGATGATGTGAGATATGCTAAAGAATTAGGATGGCCTTGGTGACATAAGCCTTGATGTTTACTCTGGATGTTTACAGACTGACTTAAAACATAGAAATCTGTCTACAACATCACTTGAGAAGACTTGAGAATTAAGACCACAATTAAACTACAATGTCTCATTAAAAATTTGATGCCTACATTTATAGGATAACCTCACAGAGATTAAGATATCTTATTTCAGGAGCGGAGGCCCATCCATCTCCATTGTTAAGACACAACCTTTGCAATAAAAAAAACCCCATCCGTTCACAAATTCAGTTCCACTTCTAGGTACAATTGTATAGTATCTTTTCTAGTATGGATTTAAAAGAAAATAAAGGAAATAAAATGCTTTTTCCTAGGAAGATTTTGAAACATTTGTTTCTATGAAAAAAAAGTATTATATTGAGTTTGCCAATAATCCAGCCTGAATTATTTAATTAAGTAACAATTTCCTGAATATGCCACTGCAACTAAAGAGCTAGAACACCCAGGTCCCAATTTCTATTTCTCAGAAGGGCTGTGTGTGTGTGTGTGTGTGTGTGTGTGTGTGTGTGCGCAACTGCTCACACAAAACCCACATCAGTCCAGACGCCATCTCTGATTTATAAATTTATTCCTCTAAAACAGAGGCAACCAACATAGTCCTGACCTCATTGCTACATGGTGTTTGTTGCCTAACTATAGCAAAAGTCTGATCAGTTAGAGCATTTCCTGGAGAAGCTTGTGAGTAAGAGCAGGTTGATGGTTTATCTTCAGTGAGAGAGCAACCTAGAAACCAAACTTGCCAGATTTTCAAAGACATGAAGTCCCAGAGGTCTGGAACTCACCATTAGCACCTCCACAGTACCTCCACAGGTAACAGAGAGAACAACCTCCTTTCTGCCGAGCCAGTGCAGACTGAGCAACTCCCCCTCCTCTGTCTACAGCCTGCTGAAGCAAGCCAGGCCGTTGGCAGTTATTAATAACCCATCTCCAGACATGCTGGAGAAGTATGTAGTCACACTTCTGAGCTCTCCTTAAGCAATTCCTATCTCCCTACCAGAAAGTTGTAATCTGTCAGAACATGCTACTAAGAATAGATTCACAGAACATCATGTGTCAGGGAGGGGGTAGACCTCATCTACTATCTCCTAAAAAATCTTTTTATAGAAACCACCTAAAAATAGCCTGGAAGCCTAACAGCGTATGTGGTTTGGTTTTTTAAAAATAAAGTTCTGCAGTACCTTCAATTGCAACCTTTTAGAAGTAGGATTTAAATTTCAAGATTTGCCATTGAAGTGATGTTTTAAAAGCACACGTTTCTGGAATAAAATCCTTACAGAAATACCCACAGGTTACCTCTAATTTAAAACTAATTATGCAATAAGGATATCCGGGGAATCCGAAGGCTGGTTTATGAATCAAGATTTCAGAGGGCTGTCAAGTGTCCTCAATGAGTTCACATAAGGGACAGAAGATTGTTAGCAAACTCTGATGAACTTTGCAAGTGATATTACATTGCAGCGATATGAAAGAGAAGACGAAAAGATGTGGTAATTCTCCTGGTGGCTGCCCTCCTGTCTGGAATCAGAAATTCCCCCCAGAGAACCACCTAGCATTTGCTTTGTGGAAAAAAATTCAATAATTGAAAAAAAGCAGTACAGGCTGTAGCTTCAAATTAAAGAGCTTTTGTTGATCTTCACAATCTCATTGATTAAGCCATTAACGACTCAATACCACCAGCCTATAAAATCCCACCATTAGAAGACTTGTTGGCCACATTCATCAGTAACATTAGAAACTCTACTTTTTCAAACTTGAGAGCATGCATATCAGTGAGTCTGTGCCTGTATGCAGTCCTCAGGAAGTACATATGGCACTGAAGAGTAAAAAAATTGTCTTGATTAAAGCAAATAAATTGATTAGGAAAAAGTAATGTAGGAGTACCACAGAAGTCTTCTTACATTGCAATCATGACTAACATACTCAAGCATATTGAAATTTAGTAGTTTTTATTGGGAGACCATTTTTAAGGGGCTAGCGAGTTTTTAATTTTTTTTTAACAGTTGCTGCTCAATATAGAGGAGATTTTAAAAAAAGTGTCTCACACTGCAGAAAGAAACAGGTGTGATTTGCAGTCATCTCCAGTTGCGAAGGTATTTAATTTCAGGGTTTCCACTGGACACCAAAGAATTTTTGTCTCCTGCATGGGTGAACAATATCCATTTGAGAAAGCCTCTAAGAATCAGTGGTGTCAACCACAGTCCTCATCATCAGTGTATTTAGGCAATCTTTTAAAGAAGCTATGACAACTAAGTCATGACCACCTCCAAGACAAGTCAGAGAAGCCTTAAGTTTATTTAGTATTTCCTAGGAAACTAGACCAAGGCTTAATCTGCTTGTGTCTCAGGTTCACACACAAACACACACACATAGCACACATGACAGACCGGGTTCTGTGCTAAGGGACCACTGCAAGGTGCATTTGCATACAGGGGTGTCACACTGCAGCCAACCAGGAGAAAAGCAAGAATCCTGAGCCGGTCCGTCATTGTCACAAACTGCTCCTGGTGAGAGTGACTTTGAAATACCTCTGTTTATCCCCATTATGCCTATGGACAAGATATTCCTGAAGCTCACTCCTTAAATGAAGTTTCATTCCTAACTTTTAATTTCCAGAGCGCACTTGTTTCACACAGTTTATAACCATTTAATTTCTTTTCAACACTGTCCTTGAGTTTAAAATCCTAAACATGTTTTATTTGTCCACTGTCTTGCTTGTATTCAGCTTCAAAAGGCTGTCCTTTATCCAAGGGTGGCCTTCATCCTAGTACAAGGGCTTCCTTGTGGGAATCATGAGCCGGTGCACAACAGAAGATATGTAAAACTGTATTGCTTCTGTTTGGTGCTTGAGCCAGATCAGACACCTTTGTAGCTGCACACTGCAAGAAACTTGATGGAATGACAAAGTGAGTTGATCTCCACATATCTGGAGGAGTCTTATAGTGGAGTTGTTATCTCCCACCTTGGTTGCATCTCTCCAAGTAGTATGTAAAACATTTTGGCCCACCTCTAGTCCCTTTTTCTAAGGATTGATTCTATGATCTAATACTGCAAGAAGCTCCAAAATGGATGTCTTCCATCTTCCACTGTAAGGAAAAATACTCACAGAGAAACCTTTGCTGCTGCTAATGGGAACGATCAGCTATTGACTAGTGATTTCTGGCTATATTTCTGCTATACTTCTGGAAGTTATTAGTGTAACTACAACTCTGCAGCTACAGAATCAAGCTAGATGTGACTGAAATTGTGAGGCTTCCACCGATGATGACATGAAATTGCAGTACCACAGCCAGTGATCAGAAAAGATGCAATGTTTTGAAGATGTCTAGAAAAGGTGGCAGCCTTTTAAAAGAGTCTAAGAGTCTCTAAAAGAGTAATGCTGTGAAAGGAATGGAGACAGAATCTACAGATGTGAATTAGAGAGGTTTTATGGACGTTCGAAAGCTTACAGTGCTGGAGCCATTTCAGATACTAAAACAGCAGATCAGATAATTGATTTTTGTATCTTCTTCTTGTCTTTTATCAATGTTGTGTAAATATAATCTTATCTTTGAAACGCTTTTTGACTCAGAACAGCAATGTGCCTGGGGTATTCAGGTGAATTTTCAGCATGCCTTAAATATTGGAAACATGCTATTTCATCTACATAAACTCAGGCCTTCCCTGAGGAAAGGTATTACAGGTACTGCGAGGGTTTGGCTGGCTGAACAGAGGGAGCTGCTGTTGTGTAATTTAACCCGGAAAGCAAGCAGGCTATGCTCGCAAGCTTGTGAAAATAACCAATAATGTTAGAGATGTCCCTTCAAATTATGGGAGCAGAGGGGGTTGTTTTGCAGGTAACATAAGACTATGGCACATTCCTGGGACTGGCAGCAGTTGTACTGCTGCTGCCTCTTGCTGAGGCTTTGTGCCCTCTTCCCCAGCTGAATAGCTGCTGGTGATGCCAGGGTGCCCCAGTGCCTCTGCTATGGGTTTCTGAGCCCCTGAAGCCCACATAGTACAGGGACCACCAGAGAGCACTGAGGGCAAGCATCAGGTGTTTCATGACAGGTCTACAGGGTAAATCCTATGAGGAGAGGCTGAGGTAACTGGGGTGCCTGGAGGAGCCTTGGTCGTGACCTTAGAGCTCTCTACAACCACCTGAAAGGAGGTTGTAGCCAGATGGGAGGCAGACCCTTCTGCCAAGCAACTAGTGACAGTGTTGTCCGCAGTGTTATTACTGGCTTGTTGCACACTGGCTAACGAATTTCATTTTTGTGGACAACAGGATGAGAGGAAATGGCCTCCAGCTGTGCCAGGGGAGGTTCAGGTTGAACATCAGGAGAAATTTCTTCTCTGAAAGGGTTGTCAGCGTTGGACTGGACTGCCCAGGGAGGTGGTGGAGTCACCATCCCTGGAGGCGTTCAAGAAACGACACTTTGTGCCACGGTCTAGTTGTCTAAGTGCAGATTGGTCATAGGTTGGACTCGATGATCTCGGAGGCCTTTTCCAACCTAATTCTGTTACTCTGAGTCCGCGTTCCTCCCCGTGGCCCGGCCTGGCCCAGCCCGGTCTACCCTCCCCTCCACCATATTATAAACCAGCTCGGGGCTTGCGGCCATGGCCAGGGTGGCGCTGAGGGTGGAAGGAGCGGGAGGTGGTATCGGTATCAGTACCACTGTAGGTGTCGGGCCCTCCCAGCCGGCCGGCCCGCACTACATGTCCCGTCGTGCCGCGGGAGGAGCCGTCGGAGCCGGAACGGGAACGGGAGCGGGCGCCGCTTCCGCCGGCGGGGCGGGCGCGGGCAGCGGGCGGTGCTGCGCAGGTGAGCGCCGGGCAGGGCCGGGCGAGAGGCTCTGGGCTTTCGGAGGGGCCGGACTGCCGAGGGTCACACTCGGGGTTTCATAACGGGTACTCTTTTGCTTGCTTTGACGGATTACTGATTTATTTATTTTTTAAGTTAAATATTTTCTTTAATTATAAAAGTGCCAGGTTTCGTGTTTCCGCGTATTGCTGGCACACGTGTCCCGTGTCTTTAAACTGTCTCCAGCTGTGTTTTTTTAAGCATCTTACTAAGTTTCTCTTTGAAGCAGGTGTTTTTTCTCAGTAGACAATGAAAACATGTCTTTCTGCTTCTGGAGTAATATTTACGGTATTCTAAACGGTGTTTCTTGGTTTTTAGGTGTATTGCTTTTGAGATGGATGAAACCATCTGACTTCATTTAGACAGTTTGTTAACTACAGCAGGTGTTATTTATAAGTACTTCTATTTTTATACTGGGTGATGGTATTTACATTGTGAACAAGAAGAACATGTTTCAGGAATAATTCTATGGAGTGTGCAGAAGGAAGGATCAAATTTTAGGTGGGTGAGTGCCATTAGAAAAACGTGTGAGAAGACCCAAGATTGGAAGCTTTTTTAAAAAGTTAATGTTTTCAAAGACTACCTCTCAGTAAATAAAGTCTTGTACTGCTTTTGACTGTTAAAAAAGCAGGTACCAGTACCATAAATAATAAGGAACTCTAAATAGTTGACAAATAATGAAGAATGCATTGCAAAGATTTTATTTATCCTTAAGATATTCAATAAATTTAATTGTTAGTCTTCTGTATCCTGAACAGTTATGAAACTGGTTTCTTTCAAAGAGTGTTCTGCAGAAAAAAAGGATACATGTCTCTTTGAGTTCCATCGAGTCCGGGACTGGTTTCCTCTCTGCTGTCAGCATGGCATTGTCTCTTAGAACCGCACGGTCCAGCCTCTTTTGGATGCATTCAGTAGCAACCTGTAAGCAGGCCCAGCTGCACAGTAAGTAGCGATGAATTGTAGAAGTCCTGTATTAAAATTTGTTCTTTGAGAGCCTCTGTCCTGTACTGTTTAAAGTAATGGAAGCATGGAAGTGACTTTTCTGTTTGAACACAGTGAAGCCTGATAGTCTGTGGTCTCTGCTAATAATCAAAGGACGTCCTGATCTGTTTTTTTTTTTCCTTTTGAAGCTTTCATGGTTCATATAGGATATTCCTCTAACTTATTAGCTTGTAAATACCACCCCTCTTACCACTGATTATCATTGAAGATTTAAATTTATTTTTTTAGACTTACAAAAAGTGGTGAGAAAAGGCTACAGTAAAATCTCATTACTTAACATAAACATTATAAGAATAAGTAGAAACAGACAGTACTATTTCTTAGATTTTTGTCTATGTTTTAGTTGTCAATAGAAAGACATAGGAGAGATAGTAAAGGTGGTAGAAAAGACAGTAATTGAGTAAATATAATGGACATGTTACATTTTAGAGGTTAGTGGGCAAGGAAGGGAAAGAAATCTTAGGAAGAAATGCAAACTATTTACAATTTACCAGAACTCAACTTCTCCATAACTAGGATAACTTAATAACTTGTGGAAGGCAAGATGCCTATAGCATGATTCCTACGTAAGGGACCGTTACTGTTTAATACTTTACGCTAGGTTTGCATTTGGACTCTGATCTTAAAAGTGTTTTCCAATCTAAATGATTCTGTGATTCTATAAAAAAATGTAAATCAAACTGTGAGTAAGGAACTTTGAGTGATTTGTGGTCCAAGCTCCTCCTTAAAGCAGGGTCAGTTCTGCAAACACATTGGGTTGCTCAGGGCTTGCTGAGTCTTTGAATTCTCCAAGGACAGAGACTGCACAAACCTGCTGTGCTCCAGTCCCACTGTTGGCTGTCCTCATGAGGAAAGCATTTCTCTGCATATCCAGTCAGAGCCCCTGATTTTGATAATAATGTTGCTATGAATGAAATTATGATCTTCCCTCTAAGTCATATGGTAATGTTCTTTGCATATATATATATATATATAAAGAATATTCTCTAATAACTTTGTAGCTATTTTGTTCATACTGTGATTTTTCTTAGGAAAACAATACAATTGGAAAGGTAGGTATAGGTCATAGGTACCTGGATACTGTGGGTTTTTTGATTGCATTAGAAATCTGTGTAGTAAAGTGAATTTCTATTTAGACAGCATTTCGGTTTTGTTAATCTAGACCTGTGTAGGATTATAATCCTGATTAGGACTTGAAACAGAATGAAAATTGAAAATATAAACATTCTTAAATGGGCACAGCTCTGCTTGATTTTACATCAGCGTTCCTTACTTGGGTTCTTGTTGCAGAAGGAGCTGTGTATCATGCTTGCCATAAATCTACATACTCAGTTCTCCCTGAAGACTACAACTGGTATGTAAACATGCTTTGATGTGTGGCCTTTTCATGTAATGCGTATTCCAGGGCTACTTTCTCTGTCATGAAGTTGTCGTATAATGCTGTCATTTTCTGCCAGTATTGGATATATGTCATAATTTTAGCTAAAGTACTGGTTCCAATAGTAATAATGATAGTGAAGTTAATATTTCAAAAAATAAGTGTAATGAAAAATGACACAGGACCCTTTCTGATGATATCAATGACATCAGCATGTTGATGACCCTCGGTACCCCTGCAGTTTTGCTTGCAAAAGAGCAAAAGTAGCTTAGAATAGTCATTTCCATTGGTTCTCATTGTTAAGACAAAGTCCCAGTATATTTGTGCTGCTGCATGGGAAACTTGTGTAGAAATGGGAAAAGATGATACAAATATAGTGAGAAACACAGAATCCATGTCATCCATGGTTTTAGGAAGCTTAATGTGTCATGGAAAGGGGAAGGAAGGTGACAAAAGCCATATTCCTACAAAGAAATTCTCAGTAGGACATCTTGTTCATCATCTTTTACCAAATAAAGAAGTTGGAACCCCAAACAGAGCTTTCTTTCCAATTTTTTCATTGTAGGTGCCATATTTCTTATAAAGGCATGTTGTCTTAGAGGTCATTATCCCCATCTGTTTAGAGTTGTATATGCAACTATTA
This sequence comes from Neopelma chrysocephalum, assembly GCF_003984885.1. Lineage (NCBI taxonomy): Eukaryota > Metazoa > Chordata > Aves > Passeriformes > Pipridae > Neopelma > Neopelma chrysocephalum. Next base: position 11,954,043 of record NW_020897714.1, read on the forward strand.
AAGTATTAAAGACTTCTTGTCCAACCCATATTTCCAGCTTTTTTTAATACTTTCTTTAGCTCTTTTTTCCTCTCCATTCACAAAGAAAGATGAAGATGACTGGGGGAACAAAATATTGGAAGTTCAGATCAAATACTTGTGACCCTTATTTTATATAGAAGATTATTAAGAATTCATAAATGCAGGGTCAAATCCAGTTTTCTTTAGGACTTGGGCTGCTCAGTTGTTCAGCATTTCTGAAAAATATAAGTTTGTTTTATTTTCATAGCAAAGTGGAACTTGCAGTGACATCAGATTTGAAGACAATTGTCTGCTACCACCCTTCGCTTGAGATTCCATATGAGCATACAAAAGTATGTGTAAATGTACACATTTATATTTCTTACTCTTGTAAAGGCATTTATTAGTTCATAGGTTTGAGTCCTTAGGGCATCTTTTTTAATTTGAAATACTGAGATACTTTTTAGTATGTGATCAACATATCTATGAAGTAAGTGAATGATGAATACAGCTGCCGCCACAAGGAGGAGCTTAGTTGAATTGAGGGAAAGTTGCAGAGTAAGAAAAACTCAGATATCACAGCACATAGTAACTCAAATAGAATTAAACAGGGCACTCAAATACTTGGGCACTGCAGAGAAAACTAGTGTCTGTCTATGAACTACTCAGAGAGGATGTTCAGAATGCAGGTTATAGTACACATGTCTGACTGCACAGATGCCTCTTGTCTGGGCAAGAGGATATAAAGAAATGCTGCCTCTACTGTTTTCAACTCAAATTTTAGATTCCATTCAGCACTCTTGAGTTCTTAAAAGCCAAAAAAACCTTTAAATAGTGATTTTTATCTATCAGTAGTACTTTGAGTGTGTTCTTTACATTGATGAAAGTAAGTCTAGTGTTGTGATTTAACATCTAGATAAACTTTTCTAGTGTACACTTCTTGTTTGAACTTCCAGTTCTCATGTGCTAGTAAAATACTGCATCTGGTAGCCATGTTGCTGAAGTACCCAATGTGACAATTCTCCATTGAAACTTAAAACCTTTTAGCACTCTTTGCCTGCAAGTTATATATTGGTATTTTTAAATCTGTCAGTTGCATGTTCCTCAGGAATAACAGGTGTAAAAGACTGAAACAAGGAAAAATATTTGTAATAGTGCTAGTAGTTAGGTTTCCAGTTGAAAACAAACAACTTTGTCTTAGCTGGTGCATAAAAATTAGGAAGTGACATTCTTCTCAAAGGTACACATCAGCTAAAAGCTTTTTAGCAACAATGATTGTCACTATGAATAAATTTCTAATTAGGAATAATATGGATACTTCTGTATTAGTAGAACTGAAGCTTATGATTCAGCTAGTTAATTGTAAGAATGAGATCAGTAATAATGATGACAAGAATGCTGGTGTTAGGGGTAGGGTAATCAGCTGGAGCACCTGGGGTAATTAGATATTTCTAGACATGCTCCACAGTGGTGTGGTTTCATTTGGGATGGGCAGGCAGGGGCGGTAAGCAGCTTGTACAATTGCAGGCATTTTTCTGTATTCCTTTGGTTTCAGTTGTTAGACAGCATTACAGTTTACTCTTATGTAGCCTGGCTTTTTTACTTTCTCAAAAAAAAGAGAAAAAGGACATACTTATACATTACTGTTTTTATAGCCCATACCACGGCCAGATCCAGTGAATAATAAAGAAGAAAACCTTGATCAAGTTTTGAAATCTAGATTGAATGAAAAAGAGCTAAAGAACAAAAGAGGTCCTACAATTGAAGAGCTCAGCAAAATGTTTTACACAACTAAACATCGCTGGTATCCTGTGGGACAGTAAGTATTTTCTTTTCAATGTTTGTTCCTTTTGGCAGTAAAGGGAAATACAGGAATAATTTAATGACCAGATTCAATCTAGGATGAGTCATGTGAGACAAGATATGTGGACTGTTACATAAAATTTTAAATGCAATGTAGTGTAAATGGAAGACTGTATTTCATGAGGGCTTTTTAACACTGCCCCTTTGTTTGATAGCCTTTGCCACTTTTGTCACAGTGTTGAAATTTCTCATACCATCTAGTTAGCTACTGGTTTGGGTCATTTATTAAAGTTACATAACAGAATCTAGTATGTAAAATACCCTCAATGGACGTAACCAAATACAGCTTGGAAACATGCATTGTCTATTCCTTAACAACTTTTCCGAAAAAAGCCCTCAATGGGATGATTCTCAGACTTCAGAGCAGTAGAGGTTTTTCATTTGAAATGGTGAAAACTGCACCTTGGTGTGCCTTGTATTCAGAAATTGAGGAAGAAAGTTGCAAATATGCATGACTGAGCTTAAAGAAGAACTATGTACATTCAGATATACTAATGGAAACAAGCAGCATTCTGGTTTGTGCTACTCCTTTCCAGTCCATCTTACTACATATTTTGGTAGCTGCTAATTTTATAACTATGAAGACATAACACACACAAATTTCTTTGGGTTTATTGTCTGCAGAAAACTGTAATTAATGTGCTTTGGGAGTAGGTATAAGGAATGGAATGGTAGGACTTTCATGACCAAAGGGTAGCTGTCACTTTAATGAGGATCAAACAGGATCTATCTTGTTTTAGGGTGCATAATTAAGAGGAAAATATGCATCAGTTTTTGTTGTTAAGAATTTGTTTTTCAGTCTGTCTGTAAAATACTACACTATTTAACACACAGTCTGGCACAACTCCTTTAAACATCAGGTGTCTGTTCTATAGCAAACATTTTAGCCAAAGGGAAAGCTGACCATGTAATAAAATTAACTTCACACAAAGGATTAAGAATAAACAGCAGCCTTTGTGGCTATTCAGCTGTAGAACTGATTGGATTATTGTGTGCTTGTAGCAGATGTAGCAATAGAAATGAGTAGCGTTATGTAATTCCACAAACAACAGAGATGACATCTACTGAGTGGTGATGGGTAGTGCTTGTGTATCTTGTGTTTTGCTTACATGTGTAACCTCAGATCACTTATTAGGGGCAAAAATATCAGGAAAATAAAGACTGTCCACAGTCTTTGCATTCATTGCACCCTTTTTTTTCTTCTAGGTATCACAGAAGACGCAAGAATCCTAATCCTCCCAAAGACCGATAATTAAGATAATTTCTTGATCATCAGCACTTTGCTGTTAATCTTTATTAGAAATAAAAATTACAGAAAGTGAGATGTTTGGCTATAACAAAACATGCTTAACTTAATTTGACTGTTATTTTCTACTTCAACTAGTTGACAGAAGAATGGCACTGATGAGACAGAGCATCTGTGAAGGCAGTTGTGCATGTGCCTAGTCAGCACATGGGCCAGTTTTAGAATGGAGAACAGGATGTAACAGGCCATGGAGTGCTCTGACTAAACTTGGTCACAGCCTCATTGTTTATAAAGTGAATCCATACAAGTCTTGTGTCAAAATGGAAAGTCTAGAAATGGACACATTACGGTTTGGTGGTTTGCTGGGGGTAATAATTTTTTTTCTTCTTTAGAAATCTAGTAACGTAAATACAGGTGAGCTTGAATACTGAGGTATTAATAAAAGAGTGTTTATGAAAAATACTGTATGAGGTATTTATGAAAACAAATTGTTCTGCTTCTTCTGTTACACTTTTAAGATACCTGGTTCCATGTTTGATTCTACATCGGCCAAGAAATTATATCTAAGGCTATTGTTGTGTACTGGAAACTGGCCAACTTGGTTTTAATTTTTAGCATCCATAGAATCATAGAATTATCGTAGAATCAACTGGGTTGGAAAAGACCTGAGATCATCAAGTCCAAGCCTTGATCCAACACTGCCATGGTTACTAGACCATGGCACTAAGTGTCACATCCAGTCTCATCTTAAAAACCTCCAGGGATGGTGAATCCACCACCTCCCTGGGCAGCCCATTCCAATGTCAGATTACTCTCTCTCTAAAAAATTTCTTCCTGATATCCAACCTAAACCTCCTCTGGCACAGCTTAAGCCTGTGCCCTCTTGTCCTTCTGCTGGTTGCCTGGGAGAAGAGACCGACACCCACCTGGCTACAACCTCCTTTCAGGGAGTTGTAGAGTGTGACAAGACATAGTAACTCGTCCTTCAAAATCACCCAGTGTTCCCAAATACCTGAGAACTTCTGTGTGCATTTGTGATTCATGGGCAGTTTTTTGTTTGTTTAATTCCCACCTACTCCTCAGTGAGGATGCTACAGCTATTCCAATTTATATATGAAGTTCTTTGTGTCTGCAAGGTAATCAGTGAAGACTCCCAGCTCTTTGTAGCTTACTTAGGAGGAAGGATTGACCCTTTATTATATAAAATGCTTTAAATTAAAGAAATTTGGTCTGATTCTACCTCATTGCTTTAGCATTTTGTAGTGCTTAAATGTTCCTGCTCTTGTAATATTCTATGTCATCTAGCATTTTTTCCCTCAGGAAAAGGCAATTCTTTGTTCCAATTTACAGTTTTAGGCATTGGCCTTCTGATAAAAAGGGCTGGCTTGTAACGTTGTGCCTCTGCAGAGATCCCAGTGACTTCATAAAGCCTTCTTAGCAGATCCTAGTAAATAACCAGAAAATAGTTACTTCTCATACAGGATACATTTTTATTGCATTTCTTTTCCAAAGCAAGTTGGATAACCTAAGAAGGTTTTTGTTTCCTCTGTTAGTTTAGTTCCATTTTGCCAGCATGTATTATCTACAGATTTTGCTAGAAGTTGAGTACTGTATGGAGCCTCTAATCTTGGTCATTGTTAGTTTCTAAAGTTATCACTAAATCACCTTTTTTTCCTTGAATGTCCTTAAATTGTGAAAAAAGCGATGTTGGGTGTGTGTAAAAAGACTGCCTTTAAATACTTCCGGAAAATTTTATGTAAAGCTAGTCTGAGTGCATTTTTAAATCTGAATGCTTGGTAGCTGATAATGGTTTTTCATTGCTCTGTTGTGCTTGTAAGATATGAGTCCATGCTTAAGCCAACATCAGCCAAGTGATTTTGGCTCCATATTAATGATGTGTTACATAACAAACATGCTGTTGTGGAGGAATATCTGTAGTGTCTGTGGAAAGGATGTCTGTTTAACTCTGCAAGTTTGATCACATGAACATAATTGTGGGGTTTTTTCTGCCTAGAATATAACATTTAAAATAGTTTGTAGTAATTTCTAGTACAACAAATTTTAGTATTTTCATCAATTCATGGTGCCTGGTACTGACACTGGCACATAACTGAGATGACATCTCTTGTAGTGTTTTGTTATGTTCCACAGCTTAACTGCATTGAGTCCCCTTTATTTTTAGAAAGCTGAGACCTAATTTGTCACCATTTGACTTCACTCCAGTGTAAGAAAAAATATTCTTGGACTAATTTAAACTTTCAGTTATTTCCTCCCCCCCTTTTCTCCAATACTTTTGCTTATTGCTGCCTAATACTGCTAAGACATTTTGCTTTACAGAGATCTTCTGTTATGGCATTTGTCTGTTCATGGCTAACCCTGTTTATGATCAAACATCTACAATCAGCGTAGAAATACTGGATTTCTCAATGTTTCCCAAACATTTTTGGATGCTTTTCAGGCATTTTGAGGGCTAAAAATCTATTATGTACTTGATTCCTATCTTTAAAGTACTTTCTCTTCTGACCAGTTACTGGAAACTAAGTCTAAAACATATGTTCACTACATATGTCCTCTGACATTTTGTTATTAATTCATAACACTGATGTTTTATCCCTGCATTGCGCTGCCTCTTTCAATATTTCTCTGTTTGCTTCTACTAAATCTTTTTCTGGGGTCATCTGAAGCATGACATAATTAAAATACTACTCTCACAGTAATTTGAAGCTCTCTTCTTGATTTTCTAGGTATCAAACAACTACATAAAGTTATGTTTTCTTCACTTGAAAACTTAGAATTCAAAATTCATCCACTTGATTCTTGTCCCACTTCTGTGCAAAAGGAAATCCATTTGAAAGTTAGTTTGGGACTTCTGTTTTCTGTTGCTCTTGTCCCTTGGAATTGAAAACTTAAGTTGCATAAAATTCACAATGTTAAGTCTACTCTGGCACTTTATTTGCAATTTGGGGCACTTACCTTTTTAGACTGTGTATCTAGTAGCTGTTAAGTGTTCCAGACCATGTTAGTTCATTGCTGTGGATAGTATACAGTTGGGTACATCTTACTGATTGATTTTTGGTTTTTAAATGTCTCACTAAAAGTCTCCTCAGGCCTTGTTTGCCTGCATGCCTTTAGAAAACTCTGTTTCAGTCAATTATCAAAAATCTTGTCCATAATTCAGGGTATCACAGAATTATTAGGGTTGGAAGGGACCTCTGGAGACCATCCAGTCCAACCCCCCCACCAGGCAGGGTCACCTAAGAGCAGGTGACACAGAAATGCATCCAGATGGGTTTTGATGGTCCCTCCAGAGAGGGAGACTCCATGACCTTCCTGGGCAGCCTGGTGCAGTGCTCTAGAACAGGAATTCCCAACATTTAAATCGCAGTTCGATTTATCGTGATGCCCTCATGAAAAGAATTCTTTTCACTGCCCCTAGTAGTTAGCCCTGAATGAAAAACGGAAGATGCTTTTAAGACGGGCCTTTTCTGTGCGCCACTGCTGTTTTGCAGATTCTGGGTACCACCACCAGGAGGCAGCCTTGTCCAGGAACGGGACGATCTGTCAGAGATCCTCGAGGACTTGGCTGTGTGGTCAAATTTAACCAAGAGACGGCCGTAAGCTGCAGTTCGTTACTTAAATTTGTAAGTACTTCAGAAAAAGGAGCTCCGAAGCAGGTCCAAAAGTGGTTGGATTTAAAGGGTCAAAGGTTCTTATGTGGGGCTTGCCTGTTTGCTTTTAACTTTTGTAAGGTGTCTCAGAGATATATGTTCATGTTTAAACCAAAAAAGCTCCACCCTCCCAGTTTGGGAAAAAATGAGTCGACAGTCGAGCATGTGACAAGTGTCATGTCTTTATATATATTTCAGTTCCTCATGACTACAATGGAGGCAGCAGTTACACATCCACCCGTCCCTCCCTCCCCACCCTTCCAGCTATTCAGTCCTGTAGGAAAGTTCTCTTCTCGTCCGTTGCTGTTGTATTGGGTCTGAACTTCATCTGTCATGTCCAAGTTCTGTTGTACCAGAGTAAATCGTTGTGGCAGGTCCATTATAAGTCACAGTACTGACTGCTGTTTAAAGCCAGCACTGCATTTCTCAGTTACTTCAGTCTTTATGAATTTTAGCAGCTCCTCTGCTGTAATTTCTCATGTGCTCATTCCATCCTCAAAACCAATACAAATCGTGCACCCACAATACATAAAAGTTGGATTTATCTCCAGGATTGAGACAGCTACTAATTGGACATCAAAGCCTGAGTTAATCTTCGTAGGCTCCCCTTATAGTCAATTGACATGGAAAAAATACCTACACAAGGCAGTCGATCTTATTTAAAAATTTTATTGTATAAACTGTGTCACACAGTTGTTCTCTGGAGGTGCATTTTCCTTCTCTGTGAAGGGAGGATGAAGATGAGATTCAGATGTCTGTATTGGGGCAAATGAAAGCAGTCTTACATTATTTTTTTTTTAATTTAGGAGAGTATCTATGTAAAAGGAAAATACTTCTCTTAAAATTTGAATAGAACTATTTTTGCTGTTTCTGCTAGCCTTCAACAGTGTGTAGCCCATATATAGGAAATCTTGCTTTTCTATACAGAGTAATTCACACACATTTAATTTGTCATTTTGAATAAATTGTGTGTAGGTTTTTAATCTCACCTCATATTTAATCAACCCTCCAATGCTAAAAGATAATAATTAAGCTATTTTGTTTGTTTCACTCAGTGTGTAGTCACAGGAGAAATAAGATATGTATCTTAGTAGCACCTCTTCTAAAATGAGCTCATGATTGCAACTGTTACCTCAAGGTACTTCTAGAAAAATTACAAAATAAATTATGGTTTACTGAGCAATTTGCTCAGAATTATCTGAAAATTTAGATACAGTTGACAAAGATTGTTAGTTCCACTGTATATAATGACAGCAGCTGGGACACTGCAGATCAGACAGTGGGAGCAATGTGGAAGCTGCGTGAACTAAACAGCATGTTTGGCCAGCAATTTTCCATTGCATGGCTTCTGGAGAAGTAAAAGTTTATGGCCACTTTATTAAATGATGTAGGTGAGAAGTGATAATCAATGTATCACAAAGTTTTTCATCACCTAAAGGCACCTCAAGAGGTTGGAATGGCCAGTAGAACTGAGAAACTTTGCCAACTGCTCTTTATGAAAAATAAGTAATACATACAGAAAACAATTGTTCTAATATTCAGCTTTACTGCTTCTCAAGATGAAAAACAGTCTCAGGTCAGAGGTGGTTTACCTTTTTAAATAAGGCCAGTTTTGACAACTACTCAAGTTTACAATTCCTCAGCAAAAGAATGTCCCTAACCAGCAAAATATGAGATATTAAAAAAAAGAGAAATTCTGGAAGAGCTGTTTTTTAGCATCTTTTCTGCTACAATTAATAAAATTCTAATCATGTAAGTACCACAAAAAAATTCAATGAACAGTGAAAAGTGATTGTTGAATTAGGCTACTGCATTAAGCTATTACCATGTAGAATAAAGTTTAACTTTAGTAACAGATTAAACTATTAAAGCAGGACGCTACTGTACAAACATGTATTTCCTACTCACTAATGGTAACAAAACAGAGCTTAACAGTTTCAAGCAAAGATCAGTGTTTCTTAAACACTGCTAGTCATTAGCACTAAGTTTTCTAAACGCTGCTAAAGTTTCTTAAACACTGCAAGTTTCTCATTCAAATATGTTTTATTTGTTTAAACAAATAATAAGCCAAGTAGCATTTTTCTGAAGTTAACATTAGCAGGAGTTACACTGCATCAGAACTGTGCTGCAGTAGTGATCCTCACCATCTGCTTTAGTTAAGACATATTGATGATTTCAATTGAATAATTGAGGAAAAAATTTTCCTTGACCCCTAGTTAGTTAACATTTGGTTGGTATAAGTAGCATAAGGCTTCATATCCTTCTTTTTAAATTTATTTTCTAATTTTTAATCCTAACCTATTTTCAGTAGGGGTTCACTTGTTATTTTTCAATAATAGATGTTTATAGAACTCCCTTCCCCGCATGCTATTTTTCATACAGTTAAAATCCTGGCATTAGTGATGGGGAAACTGAGGTTGGCAGTGAGTTCCACAAAATTTAGAATTTTAAGAAAAAGGATTTCCTATCCAGAGTAGAAGACCAGTGCAAGCAAAATTCATGGGGAGTTTACCATAAGCAGAGGTGAGAAAAATGGCAGAGAAATTCCCTTTCTAGAGCATATATTTGTACCAAATCTACTAAAATAAACATGCTGTATCTTGGCTGCATGGGTTACAATTCATGGAATTTATGTGGCCATATTTGTTGAAGAAAGATTTGAAGTGAACCCAAAGAGGCCACTTGTAAGGCACACAATGGCCTGTAAAGAGAAGAGTGGTTAGTACCTATACAATGCTTAGCCAGTCCTTGTCCAGTGCAAGGACAAAAGCTTGAATTGCTGGAACATGGTCAGTGTTTTGTTTCAATATGACCAAGATTTTAACACATGACTTTGTGGAAATGACACAGGAAATACAGTGATGCCTTTATCCTGCAGTCAAAACACCTGTCTGTGCTTTACCACGCTGAGGTGGCTCCAGCAGCAGGCAGATGTTTGGGATCCCTCTGAGCTCAAGCCCCGGCTGCTGCTCCCCACAACTCATTACCTCCCCATGTTCCGCCAAGCCCTCTTTCAAGCAATGGCTGCCCACTGCTGCAGGGAGAGTCTGCACCAAGCACTGCTCCTGATATCACATCTTGTTTGGCTTCACACTGCCTGCTCTTCTAAACTGCTCAAGCTGTGCACCCTCAAACGCGACCACATGCCAAAACATATAACACCCTCCTTCACTTTCATGCTAGGAAAGCACCCTTCTCACAGCCTGTAATACAGCTTCAAGTAATTTCAGATACTTCAAATTATCTAAAAAGATAACACAAAAAAATCAGTATGGATCTATAGGGGCACCAGAAAGAGTCAAAGGAGGACTGTGGGATGTGAATATGGGAGTCTGCTCAAGAGGGAACTAGCCCCAGCTAATGTGAATATAAGCCATATATGTTCCCCTTATATTCCCAATATAAGTCCTTCTTAACATCAGGGACTTTTTTTTAATTATTACTTAGAAATACAAGTATGCCCTCTGAAATCAGGTAGTGTGAACCCACAGCATTTTTGCAGATTACCTGAGCTTAGACTGCCTTTGTTCAGAGTACCAAGTGTGAATGAGTCTAGCACAGGCTTATACAAACACACAAAACCAGCAACTCACACGCATAATTACTGTTCTCTAAACAACCTGAGTCGTGAAGATTCTCCAGTCCAGTTCACAGATGCCCCTGTTGAGACTCCTGTAAAATTAAAAGGATTTTTCTTCTGAATAAAAAAATATACAGAGAAGAAAGCGCAACTTCAAACAAAATCTGGATTTAAGAGCAAGCATCTTCTTACACAGTCCATGTTGGAGTAAATGAACCATACCAAAGGCCAGTAAATGTCAATGTTCTGTAATTTTCAGCCTTCAGAGGATCAAAGAAATCTAAAGAAGTGGTTCAAGTTGAGACATAAAATAATGAGGTGGAAAGCTTTCAAAGTTTTCTGGAGAAAAAACCCCACAGTAATTGGACATAATTCTTAAAATCTTCGTTTAGGCATTACTAAATAAAAATGCTGTTTCCTTTTCTGAGCTAATAAAATGTCAACAAAAGAAAATCATGGTATAAAAACCAAAGAGCTGTTTTTCAGTTATTTTCAGGACATAAGAGGTTTGTTTATTCAAAAATCTGTGACACTAGCAAATAAGCTGTTCACTTTAAACAGTTTGACAGGTGTTGTTTTGGTTTTTGTTTGGGGTTTTTTTTCATTTTCAGCTGTACTTGTACAATAAATTAATTTTGCTAGAAATACACTACCAGTTCAGCACAGATTTTTTTTTTTAACAATTAATTACCTCACCTGGCATACTTTTGTTGCCTTAGAGCAGCCCAAGGAACTGATCTTGAAAATGCCCAAGGACATTAAAAGATAAGCTTCAGTCGATTGTGGAAGGATAACTTAGAACCCTAACTGATCAGTCATTTGGGGAATTTCATTGTTGTTGCTTCACCTCTTCAATCAGCCAGTCCAAAGGGATCTCATTAACATCTCACTAGTACCTCTAAGTGGGAATTTTGACTAGATTGTCACAGCTTCCAGAAATAATCTATTTTTAAGTGCTAAGTATATAAATGCAAATTGAGTGGAAACAGCTGTTATTTACATTCTGTGGACACGTGATTTCAGTCCCTGATGCACAGGGGAAGAAAAAAAGCCACTGAAAGACTGAAATGCCATTAAAGAAAATGGAAAAATAGGGATCTAATAAAAATACATGCAATGGACCATATTGTCAGGTGGCATAAATTGGTAAAGCTTTACAGGTTTGCCACCACAACATTATATAGCCCACCTGCCAGGAGGATGTGAAGAGCTCCATGTATTTCTTGGAGAAAGTGGGGGGAGGAGTTGAAAGAATGAATACACTAAAACAAAAGCATACGAACAAATTCATGTTTCAGCCTTTTATGCAGTGGCTAACAGAGAACCAGGCGTTTTCAGAAACAGTCTCACAGAACAAAGCCCCCATTCACAACAAGATTTTGCTATGGACTTATGTTAGTTTGAGATTATGTTCTGGAAAAATTACAAAAGCTTCTGAAAAATGTAAGCAGCATATTCTAGACCAGTGTGCCTGAAAGTAGAGGGCTGCGCTGGAGAGAAAAGGAAGCACAGTGTGAAATTTCCCCCTTTCAATGAACCCGAGCTTTTTATGAGCCTGGCAGAGGCCCCCCTGTGTGTCCTCTCAACATGGCCCCCTTCAGTTACCTGGAGCAGATCCCTGCTGTCATGTGTTCCACTGGAAAGCTCATGCTCCCTCCTGCCACGCCTGCTTCTATCTGTAACATCACCAACAACCACTTAGAGTAGAAAGAAGTAACAGACTGTCCTCAGAAAAGGTTAGGCATGTTAAAAAACGTACACAAAACACGGCTGCTAATTTCATTTGGACCAAACCCACTCAGTCAAATAAGCAAGAAGAACGTGGGCCGGGGAATTAAAAGTGGGATTTTTTTGCTGGGATTTTTTTCCTTACAGAAGGAAAAGGATTTGACATACTCAGCCCAGTTAAAGCTCAAGCACCACAGAAACATTGATTCTTAAGTGCCTGTTGAGTGATTCCCTCCACGATTAGTTCTGTTTGACTTAGGATGCTTTGTGCCTGCCAGCACACAAAACCTGTCATAACACAGGGAAAGGTGGAACAGAAATTTCATTCTCGTTCCATTTCAGATACACTCTTGCCTGCTGTTCTGTCCTACGCAAACAATATCTCCAATGTCTAAATGCATCCTTTAGTTCCTTCCCAGAAAAGACTGATCTACAGCAGCAGGTTTTGCAGCTTCCTTCCATCTAGCATTATGTGGCATGAAATGCTGGGGAAAAATTCTACTGTGCCTCAGGCATCTTTCTGGATCAAATCTATTCACAGAGGGATAATTTATCAGAGAAGTGAGCTCTGAAGAGACTACTAAATATAATGTTAAAATTTTGAAATACAGGGCAATGGCACTGAAAGTCAGAAAACATGTCTAGCCCAAGCTCACACTTCATAAAAGGCTTTGAATATTTTGTAATAATTATGGATATTATTTCCCCTCCTCTGTTCATTTATAAAGACAGAGATAATAACAAATTTCAGCAAGTCTGAGTTTGGTTACACCGAGCCATCTGTTAATTCTGGTATATGGCAGTAGAGGGCATCTAAGGACTTCAAGTCACATATGGTAAGGGATTAAAATCAGATGGCTGAAGGAGTTAGTTCACCCCACCCCGTGACAACTTGCCACCTCACAACCAAACAGCTCTCAAAGCTGCTCCTGAATGATGGTAATTTTGAGCCATGCTGAAACTGAAGTTGATCTTAACACACCAGACTGAAAGCTGAAGTTGTTTAGGAGGAGATGCAGGAGTTAATTTTTCTTTCCTGCTGGAAGTGTTGGTCTGTCAGAGCCACAGGAAGGATGGTTTCAGACACAGTACAGGGGGAGATAGTAACTGCCTCAAGCAGTCTATCCAATTTTATCTACTATTGTTTGAGCTTTAATTTCCACATACCTGGCAAAACTGCTTCCAGGAGCAGCAAGCAATTCTGGGAATGACAGGCCATACCAAGAGAAGGCAAGCTGTGGACCAATGCTCTTTACTTAACCAGAAAGAGTAGACCTATGTCTACTTCCTCTGTTGAGCCTAAAAAATGCCAATCTCTCTATCTGTGCTTCAGTTTACATCCTCCCAACATGCTAATCAGTTATAGAACAATGCCTTGAGCCATCCTAACAAAAATCAAGCATGAATCCTGACAAATATAGAGAAGGTAGTTAGTTGGCAGCTAGCACTGTTTTCTCGTCATCTGTCCAGGTTTGTATGACATTCCACATCCAGCCTCTCTCTGTACTGAAGCAGAGAAAGCAGCCATGCCTATCTGGAGCCGAAAGAAGCCAACACATCAGAGGCAGGTTAAGTTCATTACCTGACATTAGCACTTAATGCACTAATTTGAAAAATGTATTTGAGCCCGGCAGCATATTCACATACCATGGGCAACATATTTTCAATTAACTATAAGAAGTTTAAAATTATATAAACACATTAGTAAACGCTGATTAGCCTGTTATTCAAACTTCTAATACAGCAACACAGCAGGCCTTATGCTGAAGTCTATTATAGCCTTAACCTGAAATTTAAAAGTGGCTCATGCCCAGGAAAAGGTTCTACAACTCATTTAATGATCCACAGCACTCCTGAAATGATATTCATGTGTCTGCTCTCCATGGCAGCACTTTCAATCATAAACACTTAATTGCAGGAATTCATCCACAAGGCCAAATAGTTCTGTGTGAATTAAACCATCTTTAATATAAGAACTAGAACAGTGATTTTAAAATAATCTTTTTCTGATGGGAGGCCATTTATTCACAGACATATAACCCAATTTCTTCTTCATCTTCATTTTCCTTTGTACTCAAAAATCTCCCCTTCGGAGATAGCCACTTCATCACCTGTTTTGGTTTTCCTTATTAGTTTCAGAACTGACTCTTTGCCAACAAAGGAACTTTAATTGCTTAAGGATTGGCCGAGCACAGCAGAGCTGCCTTCATGCCGTCTGTCAGGAAAACTTTTTTCACAGACATTACTTGCTCTCTTTTACTTTGGGAAGTAGGACTTGCAACTGGCAAGAAAACAGCTCAAGCCTCCTCAGTCTTAAAAGGCTTGTTTTTTCTGGCAGCATCTAGAACAAGAATGCAAGATATCACAGTGCTTTCAGCTGTGCTATCTCTAGGATTTTTCTAAAACAAAGAGTGTATGTTTCTCTAAAAATCCAGAACTTCAAAGAGCGTGTTTCTGAACATGCGTATGTATAGGTGTATGTGTATATATACACCTATATGCTCTTTCTCAGCCAAAAGAACAAGGTAAATAAATATTACAGTCACAGCATCTTATACTGTGACTGTAGCGTATATTCTCCTAGTAGTTGTTTGAAATGAGTGTACCAAAATGGTCCTTTCCAGCAGTCTTTTTTTTCCTTTTTTTCTACTTACAGCTTATCCTTCAGTAACTGCCAGCAATATTTAGCTAGTCTTAGTCAGAGTGAAATTGGATAATTCACAAAATAACAAAGTAATAGACCAGAATTCTGCTGTTTATAAAGAAGCAAGAAGCCTAACACAGTATAAAGTGAAAAATGCTGTGTAAATTATCTTTTTTTTTGTATTTAGTACCCTGTGTCACCACATTCTACTTTTCCTTTACAAGTCCATCCAAATTACTTTCAGTTATTTTGGTTTTACTTAAAATTGTAAATAGCAGAAAAACTAAGAAAGCACTACATTTAATTATTTTCACTGAAGATCCTAAGTGTGTCTAGATAACCTCTTACTCACTGCAGTTGAGGCCTTTAGTTTTAAACAGTAGACAGCACATGATGAGGTGAGAGCTGGACTTAAATGCCACCTTTTTCTGGTCAGTTCCATGCTTGTCACTGGTTATTTACCTATCCACTGAACCAAAGGAAATGATCCTTTGTTATCTCCACGGTCTCTGAAAGAAAAGAATCTGGATGTTATTTCAAAGTACTGCTCTTGTAGTGCCATCTCTTGATGGTTTGCTTTTAAATTAAAAGTGCTGATTTTCTTTTAGAGCACCCCTGATTCATAGAAATTATTCACTGAATTTTTTGTTATTCTCCTTCACCAAATGCATATTCTCAAGAAAGACAAAGCATTCACATCTGAAGAGATAAAAATGGCAGTAAATAAGGTGGCACCTGGTAAGTAGTAAAATTATCTGGTATAAATCATAATTTATTTCATCAAAACATTCTATTCCTCAGGAAGCTGGAAAGAGCAGGGTGATCCCATTTAGGAAAATACTTGCTTTCTCTATCCTTTATTTATTATGTTTTAGGAACTCTTTGTGAAATAGGCAAACCTTCCTCCTGACTGCTAAGTGAGAAATTCTCTAAGTTCACATTGCAGACCTTGTTTGTGGTGTAGAGCTATAGTTAACTCATTCCAATTTGCTTGAACTAAAGGCTCAATATTCATATTTCTCTGCTCGAGAACCAGACTGTAATCCACAGAGAGGGAGGAACCGTGGCAGTTGTACACTGTTATTTAGATCAGTTCAGGTAAACAGTTGTCAAAATATGGTCAATAAGAAGAAGTGTGTCATATGCCATAGCTGGCCTTTAAACTAAAGGGGATTTTTTCCCGACCAAATGGTATGTCATAGATAATGGATATTCTATGCTGCAAAATTGGGAAGTAGAGATGTAGACAGCAAGGAAAGGCCCCTTGTATTCTTCCAGGTAGCTAGATAAATCTAGCTTAATAAATCAGTAAGTCTTTTCAGCATATCAGAGCAAATTCAGCAAAATCAGCTGGGTCAAAAACACATTACCCCCTCCTCTGCTTATATCATATTATATAAATAAATCACTATGCTAGCTCTCCAGTAAATTTGGCATACTTTTCAGGAACAAAGTGAAAATAATTTCTAGCAACAGGCATTTTACAGGACTGTAAAAATGTTTTTGCCTCCTTCCTTGATCATGAAAGGGATTTTTGCCTAAAGGAAAAATAAAAAATAAATTCACTCATCCCTCCCTGTCTTGGACACATATGTTTGAAATCAAGTCAGGAACAATATATTCTGCTGGTGATTTTCAAGAATTCTTAATGTTCATGTTTTCACTACTAATGTAAAACTCGATTAAATATATCTACAATCTGGATGATATACATTGAGAATCAAAATGTTCAGGAACAGTAGAAAAGATCTGGGAAAAAAAAAATTAGAGATTGCTTAACTTTGTGCCTTTCATCCCCAGTCAGGTGATATGCCTCTAAAACTGACTCAGAAGCATTCATAACTGTATATGTACAGGCAATGTTTGTCCTAGAATTCCTACCCCAAAACACACAGATTAAAAATAAATAAAGCATTGGGTTTGAATTGTACCTAAAAATTTTAAATCTCCATTTGTATATAGTTTTCGTATTTGTGACTGTTTAGAAGAATTACTGTTTGTTATATGGCAAAGTAAAAAAAACTTATTTGGTTTACAGGAAGGAAAGCTAGGTTTTCAGAATCTGCTCCTTTTTCTCCATTTCACATCTTTCTCCTACTCCATTCGAGTTTTTACACAGTAAAACATTTAAGGCAGACCAAGCCTGTATTAAACGTTCTAATGCCAAAGAAGCTCAAAAGTAGCTTTAGGTAGTTTCATGCACTATATATGGCCCAGAGTCCCCAAAGTAATTTAATTTAGTCACCTTTTCTTACCCTTAAAGCTATTTTTTTTCTCCTCTGTGACTGTATGGAAGACTCACATAGATAGAAGAGAAAACCAGCAACTAACATTGTTGAGAGAAACAGTGAAATTCAAACATACTTCAAGGAGCTCATAGCACTTATGGAAGTCTCAAGCCAGAGAATAAAGGTAACTGTGAACCAGAGTACTCTTATGAGGTGCCAATATTGTAATTTAAAGATTGATTTGCAGTTTTTAAGTTTGAGTTTCATTACCCTTGTAAATTTATAAGATATTTAGTGCTGTTTTTAAAAGACAGTAAATTCTCTAGGTAAAAATAATCTAACAGAACTCTGTTTAGGAAAGATTCTGCTGATATACTGCCTATTTAATTTTTATGCTACCTTTTTCATAACAATATCCTAAGTTTTAAGCAACAAATATTTATTATATTCTTCTGTTCTTGTTTCTCATTCACCACATAAATCATGGTCTTCCTCTCTCTGCCTTTATAGCAGCCAGCTGTGGTTTTAGAAACAAATTAATATGACTTCAAGTGATGAATAAACAGCAGAAGCAAAGGAAGTCTTGAGATACTATCCACATACAAATTCCATTAATAACATAACATAGGGAAAGAGAACTACAGCAAAGCTGTAAAAAAGCAGCTTTGCACCTAGCCAAGATGTATTCCATTTCTCCTAGATGTATTAGTGAACTTTAAATAAATAGCCCTAATTTGAACACTATGATATCAAAATAACATGTTTTTGAGCAAAAGCTCTGTGCCTGCATATATGGAATTATTCTAGTAATAAAACCAGATCTGTATTAATTTTTTATTGTTCTTGTGAAAATAGCAAAGCCAGTGCCATTCTGGAAAAATTAATATAAGTTTTATGCAAAATCTCACATCACCGGTAGCTGAACTGTCAACTAAATTTCAAGGAGTACAAATGTATTCTCTCCCCTCTTCACATCTATCCAACAAAAAGTTAGTGGGGATTCTGCAAGAGTCACTGGAGGCTGGATCTGAGGCTATCTGAACTGCACGGACAAAAACAGGAACAAGAATGACCTTCAGGACCTAAATTGTTTTAAACCATTTCTGAGAATGCTTAAGAAAGCCCGTGTTTGTTCCTCAGACCTCATTTTAAATCTGTGCTGCTGCCAGTGATTAAAACCACCTTTTTTCATAAACTGAATAAATTAAATTCGAAAGCACCGAGGCATGACAAAAAGGTGAAACTATATTGACCAATATTTCACTTAACAAAGTAGATTTTTTTCTCAGATGAATCTGCTTAATTACTAAAGATAGCACTTAATTTTTAAGAGAACTATTAACTCTCTTATTCCCTGATGCTTAAGAATTATAAGCAATAGCTGTTACAAAGTCCTTCAGGAACTGTTATTTTTTTTTATTGTTATTATTTTAAAGAAACGTCGAATTACAGGCGTTACTGGGGAGTACGACCCAAGGCAGCGTGTCCCTATGGGAGCTTTCTCCGCGCAGAGGAGGCGCCCCGCTCCCTCAGCCAGGCAGTCCAGCCTAATACATATTCATTTACCACTTTGATAACAAAGGCTCCCTCCCCCCTCCCGGCCTGATTTTTAAGGAGATTATTTCGTACCTTTTTTTTTTTTTCCCTGAGGGCTTCAAAAAGACACCCCTTAATCCTTCTCCCGTCAATTCGCGCTCCCAAACACCGCCGTGCAATTTGCAGGGAGCCCTGACCGGCAGATAAGGGCAGGGATAAAACTACTACGGCTACTTTTCCTTTGTTTCCCCTCTTTTTTTTTTTCCATTTTTTTTTTCTGCATGTGTGTGTGTGTGTACGTGTGTGTGTGTCTTTCTAAAGTTGGCTCGGGGCCGCCCGGGCAGCGGCAGAAGGTGGCTGGTTACTGAGCAGCACCCGCGGCGCAATCAATCATCTTTACGCCGAAAAACAGCTTCGCGGTTATTAAAAATAATAATAATAATAATTAAACAAAAAAAAGAATCGGGGCGGGGGTGTGTGGGGGGGGAGAAGATCGGCGCGCGCATCAGCGGGCAATGGCTGTTTGTAGCAACGAGGTATTTAGCGCCGCAGGGTGAAGGGGGGTGGAGACCAGGGTGGGGTGTCCCAGGAGCTTCGGCCGCCGCAAGTCCCTGGCACGGAGCTCCTGGCATCAGCCTCTGACGCGCTCCCGGCCCGGAGGGCGGGCCCCGCCGCCGCGCTCAGGTGCCCACGGCTGCAGGCGCCGGGCAGGCCGGGCGCCCCGCCGCCCCGGCCGGGGGGGCCACGCTCAGCTCCCGCCCGGTTACCTCAGGGGGTCCCGCCGTGCCCGGCCTCGCCGGCCCGGTCTCCCCGCGGCCCCGGGCACTGACCTGCGCGTCGCCCGCGGCCCCGCGGGCGGAGGAGGATGCGGGGGGGCCGCGGGGCAGCATTCGGCGACCGCTGCCCCGGCGTGACAGGGGCGGCGGCTCGGTGCGTCGGCCCTGGCTGGCCGCGATCGCGGCGGAGGCGCCGGAGCGGGTCCTGTCACATGATGCGGTTCCTGGAAAGTTCCTGGAAAGCAGCCTTTGTATGTAACCATCCCGGGAGGGGGGAGCGGCGGGGGCAGGATGCCCTCGCCTCGCAATCAAAGGCGAGCAGACCGCCCGCGCCGGGAAGAGGGGGGGAGCGGAGGGTGTTGTTTCCCCAGAAGCACCATCCTTCTCCGGCAGCCTCTGTTCACCCCAGCACAGCCTCAACGCTTCTCCCCGGCGGCGAGTGCTCTGTCCCTGCGGCCCCGGAACGCCGCCGGGAGCCAGAACAACCTGACCACCCCATCTCCAGGCGGTGGCAGCGGCGGCCCCAGCCCCGTCCCGCCGAACCCGGGTGAGTCCGCTCGCCCCCCTCCGCTCGATGAGCTGCCGCGCTTCGAGAGCGGGCAGCCCGCCTCCCCGCTACCGGGACGGCGTTGCCGACTGGCGGGATGGGGCTCCCCCGCAGCTGACGGCAGGCTGCTCTGGCGCTCCTCGTCCCGGCCGGGGGATGCCCGTCTGCAGCCATCCCCCACCGCCTCGCAAGCCTTCCGTCCCCATCGAACTCCCGCGAGCGGCGGCGCTTCGCGTCCAGGCTCTCTCGGAGCTTCCCTTTCACAAGAGGTCGCGCCCGGACACCGCCGGCAGGGCTGCTCCCACCTGTGCTCGGCGGCCCCGCGCTCGCAGCCGCTCCGGTGACAGGCGCACCTGCGCCCCGTCCCCGAGCCGGCGGCGGGAGCTTCTAAGCGCTGCGGAAGAAGGGGATGGGCTTTACTAGGGGGTTGCTGCTAGTGCATATGTTACGATAGAAACCCGACAGAGCAGCCTATCAGTTGCCACTATAGTTCAATTTGGAAAAGTTTCTGAGCTCCGCCATGGAACTTGTTACAGGAGGAACCACCTCGGCATAATGCCTCACCTGGCGGCTGCTGCGCACCCGGAGGCAGAGACTCTGCCCGGTTCGCCAGCACCAGCGAGGGGTCCAGGTCTTTATGGGTCTCCCTCCACCCCAGCTAAGCCGGCTAGACTCTCCCTCGCTGGTGCTGCCCGGCTTTTTATTGCTCCTGACGTGATGGTGCTAATAGTAGAGGAGAGGCTCTTTTTGTCCCTCCCGTTCACTTCAGCCGAGCGGAAAGATTTTTTTTTTTTCCCTAATATCAGCATTTAATAGAGCGGGAAAAGCACATTTCCTGCCCCCGCTAATTACATCGCACCCTCCACCGTGCTGCCCCTTCCTGTTCCCAGCGGCCAGCAAGCCCTGGGAGCCGGCGCTGCCCGCGCACCCGCTCCGCAGTTCCTCGAACACGCAGCTGCCCGGGAGAAGCTCTCCCACCCCGGGAGCACGGCCCAGGCCGGGCTCCCGTTCCTGGAGGTACGAGCTGGCGTATGATCTTACTGAAAAGCATTACCGTACCGTTCCTACGCACCGCGGCGTGCAACCCGGGCAGGGCCGGGGCTGGGACTGCCCCACTCCGTTGGTTACCCCTCCTCACTCATACCTGTACGTGCTCGGCTCTCCCCTACGACCTCTTCCCTCCCCAAACGTCCCCGCCTCGGTGCTGCCGGCAAGGTTCGCCTGCCCCGGCGGAGGCGGCGGCGCATCAGCAGGTTTGCCCTTGCAATAAAGCGAGACCACCTTCGCGGGCCGCCGCCTCCGCCGCATGCCCGGCGGAGGGGAGCCGAGGACAGGCTGGGCGGTGGGGGGAGGAGATGTCCCTCCCCCGCTCCGCCGCGAGGTGATCTCTCGCCTCGGGTTCCTCCTCTGGATGCTGGGAAGTTCCGAAGAGGGATCGCCAGAAACACACGGGCTGCGTCGGGAGCGCCTCTCGCGGGGCTCGCCGCTAACCACGCTGTCTCTCCGCTCACAGGCGGCGCCCGGGCTGGGGACCGGGACCATGTACCCGGCACGGCGCTGAACCCCGCGGCGGCGGCGGCGAAGCGGAGCCCTCCCCCGCCGGCAGCCCCCGACCTGCGTGCGAGCGGGACCGCGCCCGCCGCCGCCCATGACCCTGCGCTCCGCCGAGTCCCTGGAGAGCGCGGAGAGCTCCCAGGAGCGCTGGGGGCACCGCGAGGCGGCGGCGCCCGTTGCCGAGGAGTCCCGTGAGGCGGCGCAGCTGGCCGCGGCTATGGAGGAGCTGCGGCGGGCAGGTAAGCCCGGGCGGCCGGGAAGGGGAAAGCGCCCGGGGCGGCGGCGCTCGCCGAGGCTCCCGGCTCCCCGCCGTCCGCCGCGCCGCGGTCTCGGGGTAGGCGGGGAGCCCCGCCGGGCCGAGAGGGGAAGCGGGCGGCGGGGCGACGCTTGCCCATCGCCGCCCGGCGCTGCGGGGTCGCGCTCCCGCGGCGGAGAGGGGCGGCGGCGGCGGCTCCGACCTTCCGCGGGCTGCGGAGACGGCCGAAGCGAAAGCGCCGGCAGCGCCGCGCCTCGGCGGCAGCCCAGGATCGGCGGCCGAGAGAGGGCCGGGCGCTGCCGCCGGCCGGGGCGGCCGCGGCGCCGCATCCCCTCGGCCCCGCGTACCTGCGCTCCGCTCGCCGGCGTGGCGGCGGCTCACCCGGCCCCGCAAGACGCGGGGCTTGGCGGCGGGCGGCTGGAAGGGCTTTTTGTGTCCATCGCCGCTGCGCCAGGACCGCAGCCGCCCCGCCGGAGTTGTTTTCTTACCCCTCTCTGTTTCCGATCGTTCCACAAAGCTCATTTTAAGAGCAGCCTGCTCAGAGTTGCTGGGCTCTCTGCGGGCTGCCAGCCTGTGCCGTGCGGACGCCGCGCCGGCCCCGGCGGGAGCGCAGCGGGGAGCCGCGGGACGCGTCCCTGCTGCCTCGGGGGCGGCCCGCCGGTTCCGCGGCTCCCCTGTATGCCTCGCAGGACGCTGCGGGAAAGTTTGTGCCTGTGTATGCATAGATATGAAAATAAAGAGTGACCTGTACGGCTCTGTCAGAACGAGACGCATTGTAAAGCAAATGGATTTAAATAGCAAATAAAAATTTTATTGTGCCTGCAGGACTTTAGCTTTCAAACAACAAAGGAAATGGGTGACTACAAGTATATCAGCTAACGAACAGCTTTTTAAACAAACAGGAATAAACAAATTCCTTTTTTTTCTCAATTTTTAACAGGATGGTACTGGGGCAACATGACTGTTGCTGAAGCCAAAGAGAGATTACAGGATGCCCCCGAAGGAACCTTTTTGGTTAGGGATAGTTCACATTCAGAGTATCTGCTGACTATTTCAGTAAAAACATCAGCGGGACCGACCAATCTACGTATAGAATATCAAGATGGCAAGTTTAGACTGGATTCTATCACTTGTGTCAGATCTAGACTTAAACAGTTCAACAGCGTTGTGCATTTGATTGAGTACTATGTTCTTATGTGCAAGGACAGAACTGAAACGCCTTCAAATGGAACAGTTCATCTTTACTTGAACAAACCCCTCTATACGTCCGCTCCATCTCTGCAACACCGCTGCAGAATAGCTATAAACAAGAGTACAAATCAGATCTGGGAGCTGCCATTACCCACAAGACTAAAAGAGTACTTGAAAGAGTATCAATACCAGGTATAAATATATTTTCTAAATGCCTCTACCATAGAGTAACTTTTGAATGCAATTCTTAAAATCAGCCAAAGAACTGAGTAACTAGTTGTACAACTCCACATGGAATTCACTATCAAAACAGTGGCAGTTCTGGGGAAAAGGTTTTTATTTCAGATGCCACAAAGGGAGACTTTATGTAGGATAATCCCAATTTGCATCCTTGAGAGTTCAACAAGGTGGCATGCTATTCTTGCAAGGAGAGAGAAGTCAGGAATCTGTCCAGATTGTGTTGCTTTGTCAATGGCACAAAATGCTGCACTAACTATCAAATGCTTACTGGAGCAGTGGGACTGGGAGAGACTGCAGAAGTGGTCAGAGATGTATGAGAGTTCACAAGTATCTCACTTGTCTGACTCCAAGATTAATTTGGTGCTGGTGTTCATATAATCCTAAAAGCTTAACTAGATCACACTGTGATAATCTTGCTGAAGTTATGCAACTAATCAATCCAGTCAGAAAATGATCATGTATTCAGTTTTATTGAACTATTCTCCTGCTTTTCTGCAAGCAAAGGAGTACTGTAAGTAATCAGTTTAAAACATTGTTTTTCAAAGTTCTCTAAAGGCTGACCTTAAGAAGAAATGCCACATCTTTCACAGGAACCCAGTATGTTGCTGATTATACCAGATTGGTATCCCAGAATCCTTAACATGTTAACATCTTCACAGTGGTGATATATCCATGTTATTACTATTAAGACTTTTTTGGTTGAGGCTTTAAGAGTGTAGGCTGCAGACTTGCAGTTGCTCAGTTCCAATGTCAAAACATGGATATCAGCAGTTACTGCTGTCTTTCTACAGTGTAGAATGTTTTCTTCAGCTTGTTTCCCAAAATATGGGGAAATAGGATTTGGGTTTTGTTTGCTTGTTTTGTTTGTTTGTTTGTTTGTTTTGAGGTGGTTGGGTTTCTTCTTTCTTTTTTTTTTTTTTTACTTCTAATTCACCATTGTAGCTATCAGACTATTACTCAATAAAGTAAATCAAATTCACAACAATCTCCCAATTTTTGTATGTATCCATTTGCTATTATTGAGGAAACAGGGCTTTTATGAACCTGTATAATTTTCCCAGCTAATACTCAGATAAATGCACATGTATCAGTGAGGATGAATACTCCTGCTTTGCCTTTGTGGTATAGCTGGATTACATTCAGATTAGTGGCTTAGAGGCTGCCTGCTGAATTCCTGTAGTTAAGTATTAGCATAGGACCTTGCTTTTTCTGTTACAGCAGTCTTCCAAATGGGAGGAGGGGACTAAGACCCTCAGTACCCATTCCTCAGATTAAATGTGAAGTACTTAATAGAAGAAATACTCAGAATGAGAATAGCAGGAGAGCAATAAAGAGAGACAAGGACATAGATTCATCCTCAGTCAACAAATTCATAGTTTTAGCTCTTTCCCTAGCTTATTTGTTAGTTAAAGCACGGATCTGTGCTTGAACAAGGAGGATTGTCAAGACTTGCTATAATCTAGCTCTGCCCAGGCTGAAGTAGAAACAACATAAAATAATCTTCTTGTTTTCTTTGTGATTTTACTGCTCTGTTGTACTGTCAAGATGTTCTGTCCCTTCTCATAAACTTTGGGGCACTGACCAGCTTATTTGTGGCATCTAAACTCCCAGTATTATACTCTCAATTTTTCAGTAACATGCTGGCAGAAATGAGTCGCAGAGCTGTTCAGGAAAACAAGATACCAAGAACCTGAGGCAGAGTGGATGGTTCCTTGGTATGCCAGATGCTTGATATGTTCTCTCTGTGGAAAAGGCAGCTTTTCTCCTCCTCCATGGATTAAATTTTCTGTCCCCGTTTTTATGCAAGCTTTAGTGTAGAAATGAGGGGTGTTTTCTCCTGAAAAACAAAACAAAGGATTTTGTTATGTAAAATTTTCCCCATGTCCTGCCAAAATGCAGTTGGAAATTTTTCACAAATTCATGGTGACCACCCTTTGGTTCCCATCCCAGAAGACTTCTTGTATTCCAGGTATGTGTTATAATCACACAATTCTTCTCGTCAGTCTTGCTAGAATCTGCCACCCTGGGCTGAGGAGCTTTTCCTGTAAGCAGAGCCTGTGAAAGAACCGTATGCCTGGGAACACTTTTCATTCTGAAGAATCTGTTTTCTTACAGTTCTTGTCTAGCTCTACCTTGCAGTGAGAGAGCTGCTATATGGAATAACTTCTGTCACAGTTAGAAACACTCTAATCTGCTGCTATGTTGACCTTCCACTACCGTGCATTTTCAGCCAAGGTGATACGCGTGGAGTCTCAATGATAAACACATAATAATTCCTCCCTGGCTAGCCCCTGGCCTGAGGATCTAAAATCATGAATACCAATGCTGGAGCAAGCAGACTGAGAGGATAAGTGCAATGAGACTGCTATATTGCAAATATAAGAAATAATTTATGGCTTATTGCTGGCAGCCTACTGTAAGGACTCATAGGCCAAGTGTACCCCACGGCAGAGCCAAGCTCTGAGGAGCGACATGGGGGCAGATGCAGGGAAGCTTGCTGGGTTTCTTGATAGCAGTTCTCCAAAGCACAAGGGCAAATGGTAGGCTGAGGACGAGGAGTGCTAGTAAAGTGAAAGGTGGTGATTCTTGTAAATAATCAAGATTAGTTATTGTCATGTGGAATCAAGTCACCAAACACTGAGCATACTGACTTGGACTTCATGTCATATGTATTCATTCCTGTGAGGAAAAGCAGGGTCTGTAGCTATGGTGTGCTCGAAGCAGTGAACAGTATTTTAAACAGACTGGAGGGGGAACTAGTCCTCTTTGCATGAAAGCGCGGTTCTTTTCCTCATTAGGATGCCAGTCCTAGGGTTGATGCATTGCACTAGTGAAACTAAACTGCACTATAGCTTGCTGAAAGCTTGGCTTCTTTCTAATGCAGCACAGAGGAAGGACTTGTTCTGGTACAAAAAATCCAAGGATAGCACATGATTGGATTACAGTGGTACAAAGATCTTGCATGTAGACTTGGTGAATTTTTAGTCGTGATCATGTTGTTCAAATATTTTTAAAAAGTTTCAGTGCCTTTTTTCTTTTTTTTTTCTTTATTTCTTTCTGGATGTTGTGGCTTGTTTGCAGCACTAGCTTTTAAATTGCTGGCTCTTCAGATTCCAAAAATTACTTCTAACTGATATATATCACCTTGAATTGCTAGTACAGAGTGTTCAGTGAAGCCAGTTTCACACATTCAATGCCCATGAGTCAACCAAAAATCATGATAAGGACTTTAATCCTAAGCCTTTTTTCTCACCCCATGTGTTTAGTTTTTCGTTTTTGAGTCTTGAGGTTTCAGATTTTCCAGCTTGTACCAGGCATGTTAGTTGCTAAAAACATCTTTATTTTAATTAAAGGAAGACTGAGAATCCTACAATCCTAAAAGGTGATGCTTAAAAAAACCCCAAACAACCAAACCAAACATAATTGCAAGATGAATGATGAAAATAAGAATTGGTGACAGTATTTCATTTAGCACTAAACCTAGCAGAAGTGTGAACTATGGCAGCATTTTAGTTGTATGGTATTTTCCTGCTGGTAGTGTTATCACCAGAGACAGAAAATGGTTCAAGTACAAGATGAATGGGTAGAGTGGAAATGTATCCAAGCAGCTGCATCCAGTGCATTAGAAGTAATTTTATTTTAATCTGATCTCGTCAGTATTGTCCTTATTATATGTTATGTAACCACATTCTAGATAAACAATATATAATTATTAGCAAGAAGGAAAAATTGTTCACTAGAATATGGGGGCAGAGGGTTTTTGTGATATCTTAATGCAGAACTTACTCTTCACTAGAAATGATGGAGCTTTATAATCTGAGACTCTTACTAAGTCTCATCACCTTGAGAAAACAGAATCTACATACGATACGAAGGACAGGGTTCTGTAGTTGCATGGATTCCTGTACCTTAGCCAGCTCCCATGTCTTAGCAAAATGTTCCTGCAGGTAAATTATCTTGTTAAAGATTGTAAAAAACTTTATTTACTTACATATTCTATTCGAGAGCTTTTTCTTGTATTCCTGATAACAGTCCTATGGATTTTTCCTTCGTCTATAAGCTTAGGCTCTAGCGGAAAGTAAGTCAAGTGGTGTCAGGCCTTTGCTCTCCTTAAGCCAAAACACATGATGGAAATGGGAAGAGAGATCTTTAGACAGGGGTATCATGTCTAAGGGTCATTTAAAATAAAGTAAAATAAAATTTCTGCTGACTTCACTGTCATTAAAATGAATCTGAGTATCATATTTACTGCTAGAGGAACCAATGGCTTAAGGGATTCTAAAAACGGTAATGTTAATTCTCAATCATAAGAAACTTTATCAAAAGGAGGAATTTTATTTAGATAAAACTATAGAAATAAAAGAAACTTTTAGTATCTAAAACAAACAAATTCCAAATAGAATAACCAGAAATTAGTTGAAAGGTCTGAGCTCATTAGTTCTCTATATACAAAGGAAGTGAATACGACAAGCTACTTTGGTATCTCAGCCTAACTCCTGAAAACCACTTCTTTATTAGTGTTAAATTCAGCAGGTCTCAGTATTTTGCTAAGCCGTTAGCATGACTGAAAATGCCTGGAAACAGCATTCCACTTCAGTCATCATGGTCTGAGCTCGCTTTACAACACAGTGATTTGCCACAGTAGTGCTGAAATGGGGTGATTTCTACAGTGGGCTGAATATCTCTGAAGGAGACCATGAGGCAGAGCTGGTGCTGCCCAAGGCCATGAAGGGTATCAGGTGCTGACCATTGCTGGTCCTTATGTGCTGTCTTAGACAGAGGGCACACAACAAACTAGGTGAAATACAGCTGCCAGAAAAACAGATGAGGAACTACTCTGCTTGCTAAGGAGGGAATTTCATGTCTGAGAAGGGACTGAAGGGAAAAAACGTGGAAGAGTCAGCAGCTCCTGTGAAAGGTGGCACTTCTCACAAGGTGTATCAAATAACTAACCATCAGGATGAGTATGATACTGAAAAGTGTTATTAGTAGAGATTAAAGGTCCAGGGGGATAACAAGTATCAGCACAGTTTGAATCCACATATAAACAAAGTCGGTCTAGATAACTGAATTTCAGGGAAAAAAAAAAAGCTTCTAGCAAAATCAGTCTGTCCTGGTGCCAGGGTTACCAAACCAGGGGAGGGATTAACTGTGTTTATTAATCAGGTTATCTACAGGGCTTTGAAGCAGCCAGTGCCTCTGATAAAGTCTATAGAAATGTAAAAACATATCACCATAATTATGGTGTTTAATCTGCCTGATAAATTGTGATTTTTTTTCTACTTAGATCATGTTTTAAAAAGGGATTGCACCTGTGTTACATTTTGTTTTCTTCCAGAGCTGAAGCCACTAGCTCTCCAGGAACTGAAATACCAAAATAATACCACTCCTTTCTATGGTATTAAGGAGGAATATGCCAGAGCAAAAGCTATTTATATTAGCATAGGAGGTGGTTGGGCACTGAAACAGGCTCCCCAGGGAAGTGGTCACAGCACCAAGCCTGACAGAGTTCAAGAAGCATTTGGATGATTATCTCAGGCACATGGTGTGACTCTTGGGGATGATCCTGTGCAGGGTTAAGATTTGGACTCAATGATCCTTATGGGTCCCTTCCAACTTAGCAGATTCTGCAATTCTGTGAAGGCATTTAGTAGGAAAAACTTCAAGCAGATACTATCCAGGAAAAGTTTAGTGCTGAGTGCTGCAAAGAGCAAAATACATTTAAAAAAAACCCCACAAATTCAATGGTCCTGTTTTGATTTTTCTTTCACTAGCAGGCAGGGTTTATGTAAGTAAATTTTTTTGATTCTGATCAAATTGTTCCATAATTGAAGTTCCATATTTGAGGTTTGCAATTTGGTGCACTGTTGGTTAACAAATAATAAATGGAGAGGTATGTTAAATGTGGGGAAAGATTCAAAGCTCCACACAAATTCTTCTTTTGAGATTATTTGAATCAGGCTTGATAACAGGAGTTATATAGAAAATTGTTGTAAATCTGGTAGCTGAAAGCTGTAAAATCCCTTTTCAAAACGCTTTGTTACAGTTTAACTGTATCTCTTCAGGTTGCAGCCCTAAAATAGGATCTGTTCAGCTGAGTCCTGTACCCACACTATGTTTGTCTCAGGGGGAGCATCCAGATTTGAGAGATTGCTCCAGACACCTATATCACATGTCATACATTTGCTTTTTTCTTACCCAGTGTGCTGTTTGATGCATATACAGAGCAGAATAAGTTGTGGATTGACTGTTACTGTTCAAGGGATTTAATTTGGTCCATTTTCTTTAGGAACAGAAACAAGACTGAGCTGCAACTTTCCATCTGTAAAGTGGGCAAATGGACTCAACATTTTGTAATTTATCAGCATAGGGTGAAAAGTGGCTTATATTTCAATTAACATTGGTAGGAACTTAAGCTGCAATGATGGCAGTATCTTTGGCTGCATTGCTAGAAAGAGAGAAGTAAATTAAGAAAGTGAGATCCTTGTCTAACTATATTGCAGTGGAAGTGGCATCACAGCTCCTTCGTGAGCTGAAGTGCTTCAGGCGTGTGTTGTCTTCCAGAGAAACTGGCTGTGAGAAGATAACTGTTTTCTGGAAATTCATCTGTTTTAACTCCCCTGATGGAGAATGCAGTGCCTACTGCAGGCTGCTTCACTAGCCTGAATGCAAGCAGGTTTCATTTTGAAAGGGAACAAAATAGAGGAAGTGAAATTTTAATTGAAGGGTTTGTCCTTCAAATCCTAAAAAATGGAAGATTACAAAAAGCAATAATTATTCTCCCCCTAAATAAAACCAACTTTCCAGTCTTTTATGTAAAATGCTAGAGAACCATTTCATATGCTGTAATTTGCAAACAAAATAAGTTGGTTTTGTGAAAAGGTTTCAGACTTGAATCTTAAATTCATTTTAGTTATTTGACAATGTTTGATTTTCAGGCTAATTAGTGAATTTTCTTTGTTCTCACATTATTAAAATGGTGCTCTTTACATTTAAAAATAACTTCATAAGTCTGAAATAAATAATAAATAATAACAGACTTGTAATATTTCATCTGTCTCCTCAAAGCATCTTTAGATTAAACTTAAAAATAAACAGAGAACTACATTAATTCATGTATTTACAGAAAATGGACTAAAAATTCTGAGACATACTGAGTCGTGTTTGGCAAATATTAATTGCAAGTTTTTTATTACAATTCATTGGAGATTTTTTTTTCTGGAATGTATGCAAATGTTTTGCATTTGATGCCTGTTTCTTTTTTATAACTATTCATCATTCAGCTTTTTGCTACAGATTATTTGTATCAAAGTAAACAGCATTAAGAATTCACTGCAGTACTGCTAATAAACACTTATTTTTATTATGGAAGCAAATGTAAACGTATAGACACTACAGGGTCACTTTAAACCTGGTTTAAGATATTTTAAAACTTTCTGTGCTATATTTTACCTACATGCTGGACATGCCTTTTAATAAAATAATACTTTTAAGGAAGTTCATGATGTGTCACTTATTTTGTTTTCATTCTTCTCTTTGAACTGCATTTAATTTAAGGACTTTATTGTTTAAATGAATGGAAATTTTGGAGTATCAGAATAATTAAGCAGCAGCCCAGCTGGTCCCCTTCAGTGATGCACTTCAGTCCTGCCCATCATCTTTTCTTAGGAGCGATAACAAATTATTTTTGGAGTAGCAAATGCCACCTGAAGAGTGACACCCCCTCCCAGCCCACCACCTAATGCCCTCAAACCCTGCCAGCACCCAGCACAGCATGCCTAAATTTTGGTCTACAGTTTGGGCAAACTTTCCATACCAAAACCTTCCCTTCCTTGGCACCAGCTTGTTTTTTGGTGACTGGCACAGGAGACCTGGATGTTGGCATTACAGACACCCACACTTGGAAAGGGGAGTGCAATTGGGACCAGGGTGAGGAGGAAGAGGGAGGAAGAGATGGGATTATTGTCTGGGACAGCAGTAGAGAGCAATGGCTTGCAAGACCCTCATGTAACCTGAAGACCACCAAGTTTGGCCCACCCTGACTCATATTTTAACACTGTTTTTGAGATACATCACATAAGAAATCTTTTCTGTGCTCTTCTTTCTAAAAATGACAGGCAAGCACACAATACGTTTCTTTTTTCCCATCTTAATTTCTGAGGTTTTGTGAGAGATTTAACCAATTAGACGTGTTTTTAATAAACAAATCTAGAGGCTCATATTTTTTCTTTTGTCCTTAAAGCTGGAATGCTGTCCTACAGACAATTGAAAACAGCATAATCCTAATAGATTAAATCTGCTTGCACTAGTTTTAAAAACATATTTAGGCTCTCGTTATCAGCAGAAACCAACCAGTCTGTAGAAAACAAAGAAAATACATACATGCTTGAATACAGCTTGACTAATTAGCATAAACCATTTAAAAAAATCCCATTATACTAGTACAAAGTTTCTAAAAAGATTTGGCACTTAAAAGTGAGTTTTAAAAAAGTTTTACAATAATAATTGTAAAAATCTGGCATTATGACCTGGAATATCCCACACGTAAAGAGAAGAGATACTGGATAGCTTGGTTCCCACAGATTTGGACTTGTGACCCTGAATTCAGCAGTCCTTAAAAGCCGATGACCACTGGTGACCCTTCAGTCTGCAGGACCAGACAGAACAAGGTTTTAAGTCTAAAAGTCTGATGATACCGATGTGCAGGATTGACCATGACATTTGCGCAGTTAGTGGGATACTGAATTGACACCAAACTGGCTCAAATAGATATAAAAAATGTATAAATAAATAAATATAAAATATGTATTTTATACATATACACACATACACATACATATCTATATATACACACACACATACATATATATGTATTAATTTTTTTGTCCTTAAAACTGGAATAGAACCAAATCATCTTTCTGAAGTTTTGTTGAACTTGGACCAGAACTGAAGTGGGAGAACTTTGTGAGGGCTGAACCCAAATGGAACTGAAATAAAGAGCTTAAGGGCTTCTCTCCCTGGACTTAAAGTATTACCTGTGCGCATTCTTATCCTGTAACTGTAGTATATAATCAATGGCTGGGTTGCATTGCTAAAGATGAACCCAAAACACCAGTAGCACATTCATAGTTTCTGCTAAGTAAATTTGCAGCACTGGTTATTAATTAGTGGAAGAAAAAGGAAACACCACATTTCCCCTTTAATCAGACTTGGACTTCTGCTGCTGTCCTCTTCCTTCCTAGGCTTATCTGTTTCCTTCTTTGTATCTCTGTTCAGACTGCAAGCAAAGGGATGACTAAATGTTGATGAATAACTGCTATCATTTACTTGAGTGGAATCTGGAGCTGCTCTGTGTATATCCATGTGTTTTGCTAACTTTCTAAGTCTTTCTTGGACAGCATAAAATAAATAATCTTAATTGCCTCATCTAGCAAAAAGATATAGTAAATGCAAGTGATGTAACTGCTTGTCCTAATTTTCTATTTTAAAATGCAGGCACATTATATGCAATTACATGCAGCTGTCAGGATTGCAATGATGTGATTCTGTGAAGTCTCCAAGTTTGGTCACTCCAATTCCAGATAAAATACAGTTCTTTAGATCATGACTGAAAAAAAAAAACCCAAAGCTGACAGAAGTACAAGAAGCCAAGAAAGGAAACTTTCAGTAGCTGTGTACTGCTGTGCTCAGAAACAATCATAGAGATGGTTTATGGTGTTCTCTGCTCCCTGGTGCTGCGCTGTGCTGTTTACAAATGTATTTTCTCACAACTACTAGTACAGACTATCCATGACAAGAAAATTTAAAACTGCCTCAGCTGTACTTTGGCTACAATAGCAGCACACTTCTGGTCTCAGAGTTACTGAAGATGACTTACTTGTGTGGTTTCCAGTGTTGTCAAGGTCATAGTAAATATGTTAATGCACCTCTCTGAAACAACCCATAGGAGTATTTAAATTTTTTATATCTGTGTTCCTAGAAGAATAACAGGTGTGCCTGAGACAAAAAAACACCTTGGTTTACAAGATGTATTGGAATAAGAATTATTCACAAGCAATTTAATCCCCGATATCAAATTTATTGCCTGGAAATAATAGTAAATACAAGTGTTATGTTAATCAAACCAAAACACTGCTTTAAAATGGCTAAGCAAGTAGTATCTCTGCAGAAGCTGGCCACACAATAAATGTATATATTTTTTTAAACATTTTTTAAAACCAGCATACAAACTTTAAGACTGACTTACATTGTGTTCACATAAATTCTCAACTTTGGTGTCAGACACAGAAAAATCAAAGGAAAAGGATTTAAGCTTTCTCAGAGTTACTGCATATCTTTATGTAAAATCTTGTAGATAAATACCATGTTAAGGATATGCAGTATGCGAGCTCTACTTTTGGTCATATTTTTCTATGGCAAGTATTTCCTGGGTACAGTATCTAGGAAAGGCACGTAAAGCTTTCCATAACTAACTTCCAAATACCCTTAAATCTGTACGATTACTCTAAACTGAGTGTACAAATAAGATTCACACGGTGACAACAGCATCTGCAGCCACCACCTTTCCTGCTTTTCCAGAGGGTAGGCATTAGCATGCTGTGCAGACCACAGCTAGCTCGCTATGGTTGCCTGCAGCTTCAAGGTAGCGCGTTCCAGCACTGCAGGATCTTTTTTTTTTTTTCTTTCATCGCTATTGCGGTCCCAACATGAAAGAAAAAGGGCTCACACCATTCAATCCCGTGTAACACCTGACACCTACGTAAAGATGGAAAAAAGTTCTTCCATGGTATGTGACAGAAAGTGATACCGCCTCATTTTTATAGCTCTGTGAATCATAGTCTTCTCTCTTCTACCATATTTTGGTTCCAGATATTCATATAAAATGATGTGAATTCAATAATACTGTATTCAGTAATCAATAAAACGACCAGATTAATAAAATGACCAGAATGTGCATAGCACTGTGGTAGACACAGGCTGGCACTCACTTTAGTAAACGGTTTTCATCTATCAAAGTTTCTTCATTTTTAGGCTGCTCAGATGAAAGTAATGAAGCCAAATATGTATAGTATTTCATATAATACTTCTCTGTGTTTGATATAACGATACAGCACCGGGATGAAGTTCGACTTAGCGCAACGCTTGCAAATAGGAACCAATATTCCTAGAGAGTAATGGCATCAGCTGTTTCTAATGCCATAAAAACTCCAATGTCGTAATTTCTGATTTAATTTTGAATACAACTCCTCCACTCGCTGAACACCCCCACCACCCAGACGCTGAGAGCGCAGCAGGTCCTCCGAACACCTGGAAAGGGGCCCCTTTCGCGGAGACCCCCCGCCGCGGCACCGGGCAACGGCGAGAACCCCCAGCCGGCGCCAGGGCCGCCCGCACCGCCGGGCTCCCGGCGCGCTGCCCACAGCTGACATGGCGGCGGCGGCCGCCCCTCCTCGGCCGGCCCGGCAGGGCGGCGGCGGCGGCTTCCGGCGGAGCGCGCTCGCCTGCCTCACAGATGGTGCTGCCCGCGCAGGCTCCGCGGGCGCCACGCCGCCAGGGGTAGTTCCGCGCTGCCCTCGCGTAAGTAGGGGAGGGGGACGGCGGCTCGTTCGCCCGGACCCGGCCCGGCCCAGCCCGGCTCGGCTGCTCCCGCCCGCCGCCCCGGGCGCCGCGCAGGGGGAAGCGGGAGAGCGGAGCCGAGGAGCCGTTCGGTGGCGCCGCGGGGCTGAGGCAGGGGCCGAGCTTCCGCGGGGCGGTCCCGGGCCGCCTCTGCTGCCGCAGCCGGTGCCGGAGGGAAGGCCAGGGGGCGGCTGCTGCCGACGGGGGCTCGGGGCCGGGGTGCCGGCAACCAAGCCCTGGCTGTTGCAGGAGCAGCAGCGTCGAGACCTCAGCTGCAGGGAAGAAGTTAAAAGCAAAACCTGATTTTTTAATGATATATTTTTAACTCGTAGGCATGCTGTGAATAGCCAGAATCACTCGTGGGTTAGACAGGGGAGACCTTATCCTTAGCTAAGCAGGCGTATGGGAACGCACCTGGGAGTCATGAGCAGCCCGTTGCAGTTGGTGTTAGGGAAAACGCCGAAACTTTTCTAGCCAAGAAGTGAATGTGCCTTTTTAGAATCAGAAAGGATTTTTATAAAAAGTTTTATCTCCATTCATAGACAGATTCTGTGTCAGATGTGAAAAAATGCAGACCGACTTGTGTTGATGTGGTGATGAGTCAAGGATTGTGCACATTCAGCAGGACATGGACTATGTTTCTTAGAATTTGGCTTTACAATGGAAAAGATCAATTTTCAGAAGTATCTGGGAAAGGTTTGAGCCATGTCTTTTTTTGGGTCAATGGACATCTCATCTTTGTCATTTTTCCATGGAATTACTAGACAAAATTTAGTTCAGACCTTACTTTGCATCCCTAGATATAGCCTGTGATTAAAATGAATTTAAATTAATTCTCTGTTTTACTAAGCTCTGTCCCAACACTGTAAACACACACAAAGAAGTACTTAATCTTTAAAAAGACCTTAGAAAGCAGTACACCCCATCCTGGAAGTTTATTAGGACAGTGCTAGGACTTTAAAACCTCAGTTGTGTGCACTCTGCAGTCAGCAAGATTCCCCCTTCAGATTCATGGCTTGATAACACCCAAAGGTGCAAACTGAGATGGTTGGTAACAGCTTCTTTTTGAAAAGTGTTGGCTGCTTTGGTTGTGAAGAAGAGGAACTCATCAAGTGCTGCACAGTGACTGGAGAACTCAATGTTTCTCATCCAGCACATGGGCGAGGAGGCTGCTGGATGGGGACTCTCAGGGGCTTGTGCAGAATGTGAAGCACAAGAGTTTTGTAGCATCTGAAAGAGTTTTCTGCCTGGGTTGAGATAACACCCTCGGAGCTGCTGTCTTGAACTCTGCAAGTGTTTTGTGAACTCAAGGGCATTCCAGAAGGGAGAAGTGATGGGATTTACTGCCTGAATTTTTGTCCAGAGATAGCTTCCAGTAGTGTAAAGGTACTATGTGTTGGAGACCAGGGTCTTCGGCTTCACCTCTCCAAAATTAGCCTCCTAACATCAAGTGGGGAAATCCAGTTCTTTCTTGCCTGTTCTTTTTCCAGCTCCTTGCTTGCAGTATTGTCTCAGTCCATGATGGAGTTTGATGTTTGAGCTATGCTTAGCAAATTAGCATTTCTTAAGGACGTGTGCTGGGATAGCCGTTATTTATTCCCACATGATCCCTAGACACAAGGTAAGCACCTTGAAATTCACTTCAGTATATGAGAAATGAACCGAGTAACCCGGGAAAGTCCTCTGGGAAAGTGCCTTCCAGCAGTGCTTTTAGCTCTCAGTGGAAGCATTTTTGGAAAGTGGCTTTATCAGAGGATGTCACAGACAGAGTTTTCCAGTTTCTCTCTCTCATAGTGTTATGCCCTTGCATTCTGACCAAGGTGCCATTTGCATGCCGATATGTTGGTTGCCTGCCCTAGATTTTAACAACCAGGTCAACAAAAAAACCTCTGATGGGGCCCTGGGAGTCACTAGGCACCTCTGATGATAAAAAGACTTTAGCAGGATTCATACAAAAGCTTTGAAAATTCCTGTCTCGCCTTGTATCCTCAAGCTGAATGAGGTAGAGTTTCTGCAAGGTCTAGCTGTTCAAAGAGCAGCTTCTAGTTTAATTATTAGAAACTCTCTTGCAGTAATCACAACACCTACTACAGTTTTTGGACATCATTATTTAATAATGAGAAAGTATCTCATTGTATTGTCCTGTCGCTTTGCTTTTCAAGTATCATCGATGGCCCTAAGGATATGTGGTTAAGGATTAGACTAGACGTTTTCAGTTGGTTCATAGGTCTGATATAGACTCCTGTCACGATCTTGGGTCTCTGGTCCTTGACTCGTCTTCTGTAGAGTGACTATAAAATGCATGGGTTTTGGCTTTTATGTCATCAGAGTGTTAGTCAAGTAAAATGGAAGCTGGCAAAGGGCATCTGATTGCTTACTGTGAACACATTAGAAGGGAGGGAAAAGAGCTTCTTAAGCTAAAGAACAATTTTAGCAGAACAAATGCCTATAAATAGAAGGTGGATAAATTTGAGATGGAAATTTGAAGAAAGTTTCTCATCATCAGATCAGCTGAGCTCCAGAGCACTATTCCAGGATGATTTGGGGGGAGAACGACCTGGTGCATAACATGCGTTTCTACCCCTTCTAAACTTAAAATACAGGCCAAAGCTACCTGCTGCTGTCCCTGCTGCTGCTGCCTGGCTGTGGTGCATCTACCAGTCCTGCTGCTGCTTTTGTAATTATATCAGTGGTCAGTTGTGACATATCTTTAATTTTTGGGGTTAGAGTCTCTTAAGGACTGGCAAGTGCTCTAGCTGCCTTTAATGTGGACCTTAGCCAGTTAGTGAGCGGGATTACGTGGCGTGGGTTTCACTCCAGCAAAGGACTGGGCTTCACAATGCCAAAGGTTCTATTCCTGTCTAATATGTCCCAGAAGTGACTGCATTTTACCTTGTGAGACAGTGAAATCTGAGCAGAAAGAAGATGATAGGGATCATTAACAGTTTTCCCAGGCTGGTGATTCTGAGTTTGTAATTCTTTCTGAAGGTTGACAGGTGTCAAAACATCTCTTCTGAATGTTCAAACATCACTTCTGGATGTTAAAGGTCGCAGTGTTTTAATCTTTATACGTTTCCTTACTCCTTGTCTCACACTCTAGGTTGCCAGATGGATGCCAGAGATAAGCAGCTTTTACGCTCCCTGCGCATTGAGCTCTGCACAGAGGTGCTGGTGGATGGACTTGTTATTCAGTATCTCTACCAAGAAGGGATTCTTACAGACAGTCATGTTCAAGAAATAAAAGCCCAAACCACCAGTCAGAGAAAAACCATGATGCTCCTTGATATTCTCCCCACCAGAGGACCCAAAGCTTTTGAAGTGTTCTTGGATTCCTTACAGGAGTTCCCGTGGGTTAAAGACAAGCTGATGATGAAGCGCAAGGAAATGACAGTACAAGGTCCTTCAGGTAAGGCCAGAATTGTTGTTGCTGGTATTTTGAAGGTTGGTATTTTGATTGTTGTTGCTGATATTGTTCTCAAGCCATGATTTTAAAAGTATTGAATGTACCAGTAATTTCAAGTTATGCATCGTGTAGACACATGATACCAAGAAAAGGGAACAGCCTGAATTTCCTGGAAACCAACCAAATATCAGGAAATATGGCCAAGTTAGGGGCATGAGCAGGGCTGAGTTTCAGGAGACAAGGAGATAGCAGGAGGGGCTGCCTTGGGTGAGGCTGGGGTATAGGAGGACCTATAATCCATTACCTCAACAAGAGTGGACTATAAAAAGTAGTTTTGACTAGCTGCAGAACAGTCTCTTTACCATCCATATCTGATTATTCTTTGGTTTATTTATGTTTTACAGTGATTTGTTTCTGGGTCATTTATACTGACAGAGTTTTTATTTACTTTTATTATGCTTTTGATGTAATTTTGATTTAGTACCATGTACTAATTTAGATTTATTTAGTTTATTATATTTACTGGAGTACAAATATCTAGGATCATTACTTCCAAAATTACTAGCCATTGCTTATTTTTAAAACAAATGTAGGAGCTAACTGATTTAGTGGGTATTGTATAATCTTATTTAGTAAAATCTCTGGCATTTAAATGTACTTCTAAAATTAGTTTTATGGACTTGATGTTTGTTCAGAAGTGATTTCTTTACCAATCCATGCATGCAGTTGGCTAAGCTGTTTTGAAGTCAAGACAACTGCTTAAAATTCACATTTCTTGTCCCAGATTCTGTCAGCATGCACTGGCTGCTAACCTCACGTTACCAGTGAGATAGTGAAATAGTCCTCAGTTGGGAATATCCTTTCCAGGCAGTCTGATTAATCTTTCTCCAAGTCCTCCACCCCCTGCTCTACCCCTACTTGAGTTTGGTCATACATATTTTGATGCACATGACTTGTGATTTTTCCAGTGTCAGTGTGCTTTGTGTGAGACTCAAAGCCTGTGAAGATGGGTGACTACGACCCATTGACCATCATGTGCACCTGCATCTCAGCTGCACTTACAAGAATGTTTTGTCAAGATCTGCTGGACAAATCCAAGATTATCTTACTTTAGGACATTTTTAATGGAATATTGTGACAGCTGTCTTTCTGATGGTCTCTGTGGAGGTTGCTGTGTGTGTGCTTGGAAATGAGTAAATAATTTTCAAAAATTGGGAAATAAATGTGCTATGCTGCCTACAGGGAAAAACACTTCAAGTTCTCATCACAGTGCAAACCAAGGCACTGAGTGTGTTGGAAAAGGCCTTGCTCAGACGAAATCCTGAGCTAATGCTCTTTATCTGCCTTACAAAACAGCCTCTACCTTGGATAATTGCTGCTTAAGCTGTTGAATAATTCTTACAGTTCCAGAAACACACAACCATCAAGTGGTTTACTGGAAAAATTGTTACCATTTTTTGTTCTCCTTGTTTTGTGGGTTGCTTGTTCCCATTCTTGATCGTTTGTTGACTAAGGTGTTGGATTTAAGCGTATCAGGTTCTTTGGTTTCGAGTGGGCTGATTCTACTTGATAATCCTATTGCCAAATTTTGTGTGTAAATTAGAAAAGA
This sequence comes from Neopelma chrysocephalum, assembly GCF_003984885.1. Classification (NCBI taxonomy): domain Eukaryota; kingdom Metazoa; phylum Chordata; class Aves; order Passeriformes; family Pipridae; genus Neopelma; species Neopelma chrysocephalum. The sequence continues at coordinate 11,993,728 of NW_020897714.1, forward strand.
CTTCCACATTAGCTCAAAGGCTACTGTTATTTTTATTGTGACAATACAGAGTGTAAGAACAGGATAAGAGGCAAATTTTGGTTTAATATTTAGGCATGTTCTTTAGAAACCAAAGAAAGAGAGCACTATCTTTCCCCTAGTACGTGCTGACTGCGCCCTGGAATGAATTGGAAACTATGGTGGTATCATCAGCGCTGATTACATGCAAGAAAATGTGCTTTGGGATAAAAGTTTTGCTTTGCTTTCTAACAACAAAGTTGGAAGCTTTTGTCTTGGCAGAGTATATGAGCATATGCTTAGCCTTAAGCATGGAAAAAGCCATTGGTTCTAATAAAACTATAAGCATATTTAAAATTAAATGAGTTCTCTAGTGCCATGCAAGATAACTTCTGCCTTATTGAAAACTGTTCTTATACATGCTTATTTGTCAATGGCAATTTCTTTTAAAGAATCTGCTTGTGGTGAAAAGAGCCTGCCCCACACACACTACCTTTTTTTAGATCCTAAAACTTTTAAAATTGGGTTTATGGCCCCAGTTTTTTAAACTATTTTTTTTTAATCATATATACTATGGAAACTGAATGCTTACTGTTCACTTGTTTTTACTTAATTAAAATTCTGTTAACTCAAGTAAAATATCCTCAGTTTTTACAGATCCTTTGCAGAACTAAAGACTAGTAGCAAGTTGGTCCTTGAAGGAAGGTTTTATTCTGGTCTTTCACTTCACAGTGGCTACATGGAGGATTTTTAAAGTCAGTGACTAAGTAGACTATTAGATTAGTCTATCTGAACCTAAAACTGGCATGTGCACAGTGATTTTCCTGTGTAGGTCTTTGGGTTATTTTGCATTTTGTTCAAAGAGATCAGGCTTTCTATCTTTGCTTCAGCTGAGAAGTATATTTTGTTGGTTGCTAGTTAAAAAAAAAAAATCACAACTGTAATTATTTAGAAACTTTTAATTTATTTTCTTCCCCTAGTTAAAATCAAACCCAAAACAACAAACCACCCAGCAAAACAAACGGCAATTTCAGAAGGTCAGAAAAAAAATTTTTTTGTTTTGTTTTGTTGTGTAAATATGATCTGGTGAACCGAGCAGCTACAAAATGGAAGCCAAAGTCTGAGACCTAAGCAAGATACTGCCACTGACTCATCGTGAGTCTTTGAGCAAATTCTTTCAAGGCAATGGATTTATTGATTCCCAAGTTGTGTAACTTGGTGTAGTGTTCATGGAACAGCATAGAGTGGAACTGTAAATTGGCCCAGGATTCAAACCCAGTTTGGCTGCTTGCAAATAAATGAACTCTAAAACCACTGATATCCTGACTTTTATTGCTCAGTGTCTGTTGACTTAAAAATAATAGTTCTGTATACTGTTATCTGTTGTAGTTTCAAGGAACACAAAAGACCTTGATCTTGCAGAGCATGAGGAATACTTCTTCCATGAGAATCAGGAGAGCAATGTGCAGGCAGGTAGGACCACTTGCATCTGTATAACTGCAGCAAAGAGATCCAAGATTCCTTCACCTTGTTTGTTTACTTAAGGCACAAGACAGCCTTTTGCCTAAGGTCACCCTTCTCCTCTCTCCTGTGGACCTGACAGATGGCCAGAGCTTTAGGGAAGCCTTATCGTAAGGTGGGGAAAGCATTGTTGTAATACCCCAAAATCGCAAGAAGGAAATTCAAAGTCGTGCTTTTGAAGGTAAATATTTATGACTTTAATTGATTTAAAGATGATAGGGTATATTTCTTGCTTGTGTAATAACCTGTGATAAAACAGTTCACCTTGTGCAGAGTGGCATTGCAAGACTTAATCATTGTGAACATCAACCACAGCATGAGTTCCTGATTTTGAAGACCAAAACTCCTGCCATAGTAAGAGTTAACAAAAGTAATGTGGGTCTGTTTCATTGGGAGAAGACTATTCTGTTTTTTCTGCCCTAGTTTGGATAACTTTATGCCTTTGTCAGGAACATAAATCTTCAATATAGTCTTATAATTCCTACAAAAAACTACAGCTGTTGGCAGTAGAATTCCCTTCTTTCTAGGAACAGAAAACAGTTACCCAATATTTTTTACACTGAATTAAAAAAATATATGAGCTTTGATGACATTTGTTTATCAGAATTTTTCTAATCTCTGTCCACTTGGGAATTTCTTGGTCCAAGTATTAAATTTCTCTCCATAATACATGTGCTATAAAATAATTTACTTCTTAAAGTGTTAGTATTGCACTTCTTTGTAGTATAGATGATTTCTCCATTCCACAGAAAATCACAGCATACTGAGAAAGAAAAAAGTCTGAGATATGGCATTTGCCAGAGGAATCCTGGAGCAGCTGCTGTTATCTGGCAAATGTTAGTGAATTTAGGGCATGGAGTTACACAGAATTGCCATGGGAAAGCTGTACTCTCACAACTAAGCAGGGGATATATTCTAATGCACGATTTTGTTGTTGTGGTACCTAGTCAACATTAAGGTCCTGTTAGACTTGGGAGAGGTTTTTTGATTTGAACAGATTTTAGTGTGGTTGAAGTTTTTCTCTGGATGTGTGGGGAGTATGTGTTCTCGTATAGCTATATAAAGCTTCATGTTGTGTAACGCTTTGGATGAAGCATGCAAATAGAAAACAAAGCAAAACATGTACTTATGCTGAGAAAGCCAGACAGCCTTCCATCCCCTCCCAGCTTTCACAAAGTCCTTTTTCCACAGCTGGATTGTGGGTTTCTAAGAATTTGGATTCAAATGCAAAAGCATTAGGACATGGGAAATTTTAGTATGTCTTTCTGCCTTTTGTTGGCTGCTTCCTGCCCTCTTCCTATCCTGCTTCCTCTCCCATCTAATGCAGTGAGGAAACAGCCTGATCTCTTGCCTTTTCCATTTGGATGTCAGATAGGAGAGCAGCTGAAATGGTGGACACTAAATAGTGGGTTTTTTCATTCTTTAATTTCCCTCCCCTCTCTTGTATAGTCCAGTGGCAGAAGGCAGAGTTTACTCCCATGTATGTCTGAAGGAAAGGGATGGGCTCAGCAGCCTTGGCCCTGCTGGGTTGACCTGGAGATGAAGAAATGCCCTTGCGCCACATCCTAATGCCTGGAGGCTATAGAAAATGTTATCTGGAGAGATTCAAAGGCATCCTGGTAGGAAAATTTCCCAAACTCTTTTCCACGTTCCCATCTCCCCTGGAAATCGGGTGTTACATTTACAGCTTTGGCTGTGTTCCTGACCGCAGTGTGCAGACTGAAGTCTGGCATTAAAGGTTTGTGCAGATACTCAATATTAACAGTATGCATCATGACATCATGACATGGACAAGTAATCAACTTCCCTGGTTCTATGGAGCATTCTGTGTATTTATTTTAGTTAGTTGTGTGTATGGATGTAAGATGGGGATGTAAGATCTTTCCTTTTCCTTTTCCTTTTCCTTTTCCTTTTCCTTTTCCTTTTCCTTTTCCTTTTCCTTT